>NW_024873121.1:0-10387 GCF_018340385.1 Cyprinus carpio | reverse complement strand
AAAAAAAACGGCAAAGAAACAGGTTACTGATTAATTCCTTTACTTGTGGAAATAAAAGTTCATAGTTAAAGCTATCAGTGTAATTAATTCATTAAATAAATGAATGAATGAATAAATATATAAATAAATAAATACACACACTATGAGACCATCACTCTTCTCTTTAAAATCAGTGTCACACAAATACAGGAACCTGACTATCAGATCATGTTTCTGCCCAGTTCACTGAAAGAGCTCCCGCCTTTCTTTTCTTTCACAGATTCACCCAGATCTACACCTGACTGCACTCCAGACAGTCCTGTATTCACTGAGAGACAGTCACCTGGAAGTGTGTGGGATTGAGGCCCTTACAGTAACTGGAGATATGTGTGGTATAAAGACAGTGTAATAAAAGAGACGTCTGAGGTGTTTACACTGTAAACAGAGATACCACTATCATCAGAGTAATTACATCTGGATCAGGATCAGTACTGGTGTAGAGGACAGAGAGATGAGAGACCAAACTCATCACAGGAGAGTAACCGAATACATCTGTCTGTTAATGGTGAGTAAATACTGTGATAAACACTCAACATCACCAGGCACCATGATGCACTGATGAACAAAAAGTTATGTAATTATCAGGGATGGGGGGGTAAACATACCTGCTTTCTTTTAGGAAAACAAGGCTATTGTAGAATGTGCCAGATACATAAAACATAAATGCTATCTTTCTGATGAAATTAGTGTTATATCTAAAGTGGGGCAAGAGGTAAAGTCAGAAGTCTGGAAATAATGAGGATTTAATGTACCTTTGTTATTTTTATCACACAGTATGTGACCTACAAACAGATCTGCATGTGTGTGTTCTCCTGTCTCAGCTTCATCTTCTCTTCTGGTCACTGCTGTGGTTGTGGGATCGAAAGTGTTTGCTTGTTGATCTTCATCTCACTGCTGCTGCTGTGGAGATACAAGAAGAACAAAGGTGTGGAGCAGTTCATGACATGATTAATACAACTGAACAGTTTGGACTACAGCATTCTTCAAAATATATTTTTGAACCATTCCTTTATGCTTCATACATAATTATTATATATTTTTTTTCTCTCCAAGACTATTTTACTTTTTAACTTTTATCCTCAAATGCTTGTTTGCTGTCCAGCAGGTCCTGATCAGATTTATGACGACGTGACTGAAGTGAAGAAGAGACACAAAGGTTGAGTTTTAAACCATCTTAACACATACTATTCAAAATCAGCAAATATCATTAATTAATGTTGACATGTTTGTTTCAGATGATCCAGAGTTATTTTCGGAGGTCATTTGATTAGTCTCACTTGTACTGTGCGAATGAGTGGTAAGACAGTTTATGTTAGAGACGTCTGATCGTTACCAACTGTAACGGAACACCTCCTCACTATTCAGAGTGTATTACATCATGATCAGGATCAGTCTGCTGTAGAGTACAGATAGATCAGTCTCATCACCACACAAGCTCCTGTTCTCTCTCTGGATCGGTGAGTTTAATATCACTGTCCTCTTAAAATAGCTTATTTGACCCTTACATTGTTTGCAGTTTTTGCCACTCTTAAATATGGGAATATTGTAAATAAAATATGTAGACTAGTATAAATTGTGATGTTTTATGTAGTTTTTAACAAATCTTGGCTTTTTTTTTTTATGTATCAACACAACGTACAAGCAACCAGTCTTTAATGAATGCAGTATTTTTTCTCAGAAAGTAGGTTGTGATTCAACTGTCAGATTTATATGTTTTACATCATTAAAGAGAGAGAGAGAGAAGAGAGAAGGAGAGAGAGAGGAACGAGAGGAGAGATATGGGTACGTTTCTTCCAGGACATTATCCAATAATTTTACAGCATTTCGGTTAACACTAGAACCAACACAGTGCAGTTAAATACAAGTACAGGTAAAAAATAATACAGACACTCCTTCAAATTAATAAAATCATTGGGCCCTATTTTTACCTTTTTGGAGTGCCTGAGTCTGCCTGCGCTTTTATGGTATGCACAACCAAACAATTCCGATCTCTCTCATGATCACGTCACGTTCAGCACTCTTTATACGCTCTTAAATTAGGTAAATATTGTACAATCCATAAGTGTGATATGTGAATACAAAAGAACAGAAATGAAGTCTGGATATCAATGTTTTATTTAGTTTTTACCAATAATTACCAACAGTTTTTGATGTAATAATACAATCTACCAGCAACCAATCTTAAATTTAATGCAGTATTTTTTCTCATAGGTTTATATAGTGATCATGATACGTATGCTTTTTTATCAATATTTACTCATTGGTTTACAGAGAGAACCAAAAGCTTAGTGAGGTGAGTCCAGATGGAGCGTGTTTCAGAGGAGAGAGAGTCACTCTCACTGTGACATACAGAGAGGCAGGAGACCATTCAGTGACATACAGTGGTTTAAGATGAAACACTCACAATGCCACACCAACAACACAACAACATAGATCGGTTCACAGCTGCATATACAGTGCTGATACAGCTGTAAGAGGAGAGAGTCAGCTCACGAGATCCCACATCAGTGCTGGCTGTTACCCTGACTTGTATCATGTGAGTGTGCATGTCACATCTGTTGATGATCATTTAAATTCAGTATTTTTTGGTCAACCTTTCATGTACTCTTCTGTACAGCAGCATCTGTTCTTATAAGGAATGAATCAGTTCAATATATCATTATTCTGTCATTATGCTGTTAGATACAGTCATCTGCAGATCTTGAGTGTTTTTTGTGGAGGTTCTGGTTTATTAATAATGTCATGTAAATTTATGACAAAGCTTTCCATCGACATCTTTTGTATTTACTTTAGTCACGGTCACTGTTTTTTACAGATGATATCACTATAATCAGAATGAAAGGACTTGAGCACAGAGTTCAATCACTGAAAAAATCTAAAGTTGCGAAAAAGAAAAGTAATAAATAAATCCCACATTTAACTGAGAACCAGCACTCCTCACATCTCTCCTCTTAAAACATCATGGTCACACAATCCAGGAACTCAGACGATCAGATCAGCGTTTCTGACGAGTTCACTGAAAGAGCTTCCGTCTTCTTTCTTCCAGATTCACCCAATCTACACTGTTTATTTTTATTTAGTATTTTTTAATAGTTATAGATATAATTTACTTACTTTAGGTTGTGTCAAGAAGTAACTAATCAGCCATAAATCAGAAAACAAATACAAATAAATGAAGTGGTCAGCACTAAAAACCATTCACAATGTGCAACTCTTGGCATTCCGTGGTTGCATGAAGACACAATGTGTGTAATGACATCATAACATTGTGACAAAAGCAAAATAATTCCTCTCTGAGTCAATAATTTGTCTAGATTTGTATATATTGCAAAGTAGTACTTTATAACAAGATCCTCTTGTAGAGTGATATATATGTTGTGTAAGGTCTGTGAACTGATCGGTGAGGATCGTCGCAGTCATCTAGTTACTGTAGTTAATTTTCATGTTATTTTTAGTGTTAGGCCAGCACTCGACCACCAAACCCAAACATCGTCCATGATAGCTCCATGAGTCAAAGTTACAATGACATGAAAAGAGTAATAATTACTTAATGAATTAATTAAACCCTAAATGCTAATAAATAAATAATAACCTGCACAATGTAAAGTAGAAATAATGATAAGTATTGTATTACCAGAAGAAGTTTCACTGGGGTGTGTGTGTGTGGGTCATATGATCATAAGTATTGAATTATATATTTTGTAATAAATTGTTAATGTGTAAGTTTTAGTACTTAAATAAGTAAAACAACTCTTGTTACTACAGATACATTAAACAGAAGGAAACACATCTCCAGAAAAATTAATCGAAGTTCAAACATCTGAGAGATGATGCTACAACAGTGTGTAGGTTTAATAGATTACAAACCGTTAATAGATTTATTTAGCACCAATAGCTGCCAGTAAACTGTAATGACAGAAGGTCACACTTTTACTTCCATGTTTATTAATTTATTATTAATGAATTAAATAGAATACAAAAATACGAGTTAAAAAATAAACGACAGTTTGTCAAAACATTACATAATATTAGTAATATTTGAGCGCCCGTTTATTCATCGTTTAAACCATCGTATTCAGGAACAGTGAGATATGTTAAACTTGTTTGATGCAGTGATGTTCATTGTGTGTGCTCGCTATGATTGATTATTTCATTTCATTGCAGATCCAGATATCAAGTATTTCAGCAGTGTTTTATTTAATTTTATATTAAGATATTCTGTGTTTAGTCGGACTAAAATGGAAAAAAAAAAAAAATTTGTGGTTTTCACATTGATATGGGGATGTAAAGATTATGTAAATATAAATGTGGACTTAAAATGTTTAAAATCAATTTACGTGTTAGAGTTTTCCCTTTATGGAAATGAAGAATTGAATAATAAGATGTGAATAAGTGACTCAACACTGCATCACTGTACCGCCAGATAACTGAAGCCAAGCTCTGACTGTACAACCCCCGAGTCAGTGTTCACTGAGACAGAGTTACTCTGAGCTGTGATGTGGGACAGTTAACTTGATTGACATTCTCTGGAGAAAGACTCAAACCCTAATCCACGGGTGATGAAACTAAAACATCGGTCTGTGAGCGGCCTCTGATGAAGGAGAGTACAGGTGCAGACCAAGAGAACTACTACAGCGAGTTCGTAATACAGTTAGATTCACCGAAAAGGTCAGAGCTCTCTTCTTTCTATACATTTTGACCGATCAACTTGGAGTTTTTGTTATGAACATGATCATACTGTCACTACACTGTAAACTGACCCCGAATCCCACTTTAAACAAAGGAAAGATTGTCAGAGACTGTTACAGCTGTCAGAAGAAAGAGAACATGTCAAATTTAGCATCCCTCCCAAAGACGCTGCATTAGAAACCCCTCAACATACTAGCCTTAGTAGTTTTTTTTAATTTGATACAAATGTAATTAATACAAGTAAGTGTTACAATGTAACATCAATTTGTTTTTTTTTTTAATCTCACATTCTGAGGATTTACGGCGCTGATGGCCGCTGAAACGCACATCATCAATCTGTAAAATGGTCCATGATCTCCTCTGATGCTCAACAGATACAGCAAAAATAGTGCACTTTAGTGTCTTCATTGCTTTCTGTATAATGTTGAACTGAACACAGGCAACTCCTAGTAAATGAACTCATTACTGCGTTTGTCAGCATCAGGAAGTCTCGTGCTGCCTCTCACCAATGGTCTCCTGTTCTTACCAAGCTGCTCTGAGATTCTGTGTACTCTGTTCATTGAAAAAAGAGGGATTTAATAAAATACAATATTTACAATTTATTCCTTTAGCCCAGGCTTTTTCAAACTATCTTTAAAATGAGGAACATCACAGGCTTTTTTTTTTTGTCATATTAGTGATTGATTAATGGTTGTGGACTAAGTTAAAAAAACCCCCCCTGCACAATGTCTAACATAACAAACACAGTGTGTGTAATGTGGTTGTGTGCAGATATAGGTATACACACATGCACAACTCAGACTTACTCATTTTCAGATACAGTCCAGCACAGCAGATCATCAGTCATGTAACAGAGCATGGCTAGATTTCTCAGAAAATAATACAAGAAAGAAAACAAACTGGTTAATAAACTAGAAAATAAATGATGTTTAAGAAGTTTTCTGGTGTGTCTCTGCATTGATTCACGTATTTACCTTCACAAGAGGTGCCGATGACGGTCTGTTTTTTTTTTTGTCATCCAGCAAAACGATCTAGGCGACTGTCCACTGTCTACTTGAGTGTCCACTACCAGAGCCATTCAAGTAAACATATGACAGAACACCTTGTCTTTATTAACCCGCTGATAAAAAAGAGTAGATGGATATTCTTAACTGTTTCATTCAGTTCAGTGTAACAGTGTCTACAGTCATAATAATTTGGGATTAGGCCAAACTGAAAACCTATTTTCAGTTACTTCATGTGTGCCGTTAATAGTTGTTTGTGCTGCTTTGGTTTTTTAAGATATTTTTAGGACTATTCTGAGGTCTTTCTCATCTTCGATGAATTAGTGTTATATCCAACAGGGACATGAGTGTAAAGAGTCATAATCTGGGATACATGAGTGATTTGATGTACTTTATTATTTTATCACACAGTATGTGCTCAACGATCAGACCTGCTGTGTATGGTTCTCCTGTCTCAACAGCTTCATCTTTCTCTTCTGGGTCACTGCTGTGTTGTGGGATCGAGGTGTTTTGCCTTGTTGATTCTTCATTCTCACTGATGCTGCTGTGTGACGATACACAAGAAGAACAAAGGGGTGGAGCAGTTTCATGACATGATTAATACAACTGAACAAAAACACAGACAGAATGCAGTTATGAATAAAGGCTCATGAGGAAGATCTAAAATATCAGCATAAAGAGTCAGGGTAATCACGGCAGATCACTCTTGAGTGACCATAATGCTCTCTGTTTTTCTATTCATAGATCAGCAGCGTAACATTAACCAGGACAGCCAGTCCCACATCAATCGGCAGAATCTCAAACCAGCAAACTCTCCTTCTCCAGTATGGTCAGCCTCACTAACTAATCATTTAACAGTCATAGTCTTCTGTGGATATTTTCAAAATTGTCCTCAGTTGCAATTAAAAGCACAATGATGTTTGAACACCAGCATTCTTTAAAATTTTGACTATTTGTTGTTTAACTGTTTTACTTTCCACCTGTTTATCGTCAAATGCTTGTTGTGCTGTCGCAGCAGATTCAGATCAGATTTGTGACGTTGTGACTGACGTGAAGAAGAGAGACAAAAGGTTGATTCATAAAAACCCATATTTTAAACCCATATCATTCAAAATAAACAAATATCATTCATTAAATCATATAAACGTTTTTTAAGGTTGAATCCGGACGCATTGGCAGGATGTCACATCTTCAGAGCTCAACTGTCAAGAGAGAAAAACAAGACAACGATGGACAACGGTTTAAAATACATTCTTCTTAACTTCACCTCGGAACATATATATCATCGTCAGAAACATTAATTACTTTCTAATTAAGTAAATTAAAGTGCATATTTCTTTATTATATATCATAAACTTGTTTTCATGATAGGTTGCTGGACTTCGTAATCTTTCTGACTTGAAATGAAATCTGAGGACAAACCAAAGAGCTAAATAAAGAGATGATCGGAAATGGTGTCATCAGCAGGTTGTACAGATCATTGTGAAAAGTTTAAAATTAATAATTATAGCCTGAATATTTTACAGAACATGCTAATACAAACTAAAATCATTATAATGATGATTAGTAATTCTGTTGGCTGAGATGATCGTCACACTTATTAACTGTCAATAAATCTGTGGGTTGCTTGGTGGTTGTGGAGGCATCGCTGCGTCCTCATATGATCAGTTATTAGATGTTGTTTCAGATGGTGTTGTTGTGTTGCAGGAAGAGCAGTGAGTCTGGAGGACACTTTGTACTATGAAAATGAAGCACAACCACAGACAGAGGTGATGAGGAAACCACAAAGAAAAGCTTCATGCACTATTAAAGCCAAACACTTGACCTTCAATATTAACCATCACCGTTTTCGATACAATTCACTATGGATTCCTGAAGTCACGTGACTCATCGAGTGAAACATCATGTATTTATCATTATTTGTGTTATTTATCATCGGTTTGTTCTTCAGATGCTGATTGCTGGTGATGCACCCTATGCTCAACCCAATGAGGAAGAAGAATAAACACACGTAAGAATTCTTCTACAATTGTACAATAATTTTTTTTACAATAACTGAAAATGTCCCGTTTGGCACCTCGTTCGTGCAGATCGTGGCATGTATTGATTCTTATAATGTATGTAAAATCTGCTTTTAGTGATTCAGTTATTTGTGATGATCAGACAGTTCACTGTGACCTTAAAACTGTAAATCCATCAACAGAATGAGCTCATTTATTCCCATCATAAACACATTATCTTGTATCGGTTTTATCTGTTAAAAGGCTCTGAGTGCAGTGCAGACAACAGACGGCGGAAGAAGATATCACATCAGCAGAGACACAGTGACGCTTGCATTGCTTCAGAAATGAATCTGAGGTGAACTGCTTACACTCGTGCTTGATTTCACTTACTTTAGAGATACATGATGCCATGTATATTTAAATGTACACTGCAAGCAAGTCAAATCTATCTATAATATATTGTAAAAACATCTTTTTTACAATATTGAAACACGTTTGTTTAATACAATTCATAACTAAAAGGTAAGCACAGCAACTAAATAGTTAAAAATATAGACATAAAAAGAAAAATAATAAAGTGTAACTGGCAAATTTGATGATAGTTACAAAGTTAATTGCCTTTTGTTTTGCCAAGTCATTAAGATGGATGAAGATTTGTAATCTTATATATCCACATACTTGCTTTTTACATTCTTATGTATTTTTTATACTTTTTTGCCGTTAATGAAAGTGGTTTTATATTCATATAAATAAAAAATAACTAAATCAAAAAACATCATAAATGTTTTTCTTTGCACGATTTAGCACAAGTCCAGCCTAAGTTGCTTTGACTGTGTAGAAAGTTGTTTATTTATTTAATTTATTTAATTTAATTATTTGTATTTATTTTTGAGGGTGCAGGTTGAATATTGCATGTTATTGTTATTGCCAGGGACCAGTTCAAGCCCGCCGTCCCATCCACCACTCAACGATCACTCTCTCCTCCAGAGAGGACTAATCACCTGCACCTGTTTCACCATTAGCAACCTTATCACAGCACACCCAGCCACATAAACACTCAACCACAGCCCCAGTTCAGTGTCAAATTCTCCAACAGGAACCGACCATATGGCTGTTGTCTCCTGACCTGCTTTGATGCACCGACGTATTAAAGGATGTAAGTGATCCTCACCTTGACAACATTAACCTCTGTGGTCATACGTCTCCTCATGACTCCAGGACTCCTGCTTAATTCCCCTGTTACCTGCTGATCCGATGACTCATATGAACTCCCAGTGTTTGTTCCTCTGCGCTTGCTTGGTTGCGTCCGGCATCTGAAAGAAAGAGAGACAAGAGTAACTAACCAAACTGTGACTGTTGGCATTGACAAATCTACAATTAGACATGTCCCCCTGCATTCAAGCCCCCGGCACTGAGTAATCTGCACCGAACCTGCACCAGAAGTCACCTGCAAAACTCACCTTGCACTTGTGTTGCCTTAAAGAAAAACACTGTGTTTGGATTTCAATTACCTCTGCCTCTCGTCTATATCCTGACCAGTTATGAACAAAATGGCCACCATAGTTTGGGACGGTTCACCATGTAGAGTAATGTCTGTTGGTCTGAGCTGGAGGACATGTTTGTCTTTAGCATCCAGCACCAGATATGAAGTCCATGGCAGGATCCGATCCTGATTGAGGAAACCAATGAAGTAACACTTATGTGAGATACACCTTTGTGGAGTCAGTCACAGATCAGCATTATGATTCCTGAAGTGACACCGTGACTTATATTTTATCATGACAAGTAGAGATGATACAGCCTCATCTTCCGACAAAAAAGAACTAAAGCTATAGAATTATTTTTAAACAGACTTTGAGCATTCCAATTCTAATAAAGATGAATGATAAACAAATCAAAGCATACCAGAATTCTATCAGCTCTTATGTGGGTTTTAAAGTGATTTATACACTCAATTCACCACAAGAAATAAATCAACACAAGCTACCGAAACTATTTCTGCGAATTATTCATATAGGAAGAGGAAATGAGACGATTCCTTCATAAACACGATATATATATATATATATATATAATTGTGTATATATAATGTCCCAGAACAATTTTGTTTTATAATCAAGTATTTTCTGTTGTCGAATATATAGATATATATACAGTATATTTTACATATATTCTGAGATATCTTTCAATTTTTTGTATTAATTTTACCTATTTAATGAGGTACCTCCTGAGGGTTAAGCATCGTCGAAATCCCTGGAGTTAGCATTTGTTTGTGAATTAGTGGATAAAAATAACAATTAATGGCATATTATAAAGATATATAAATGTATTAGGAGTAAAGCATATTTGTTACTTTGAATGACTTTGCATGAAAAGACAAAGAGTGAATAAATGAGTTTCAGAGCATTTGAGGCCTAATATCCCTAATCCAGGATTTTTATTACCCTCTGATTGCAGAATTATTAATTCACAAAGTTAAAAAAGGAAATGTTTGGTTTTATTGAAACAAATGAAAATCATGCCAATCATCATCACATCAACCAACACACAAGCGAAACACCCTCCAACACCAACACTCGAACAAATCAGGCACCATACAGGTCCTTCTCAAACAATAGGAATGTTAAAAGTCATGATTTTAATAAATGTAAT
>NW_024873120.1:0-224 GCF_018340385.1 Cyprinus carpio | reverse complement strand
TGTATAGTGGAGGTTGGCGGCTAAGGTTTTTTTATTGATATGCTATTAGCAAGATTCTATTTATACTAAATTTTAAATATTTATACTATATTCTGAGTCACATGAGGGTTTCTTCTGCTGTAAAACAGAGAGAGGAGAGTCACTGCACAGCTGGATTGTGCAGAAGATAAAACTTGCTTTTTACACAATCAAGAAAAATATTAAACTCCGACATCCCAATTGAA
>NW_024873119.1:2765-2936 GCF_018340385.1 Cyprinus carpio | reverse complement strand
CATTTTGTTGGTTGTTTCTATATAGTGGGCCTCATTTTTCTGAGGCCGTAGGTAGTAAAAAAATAAAAATAAAATGCAGACACATTGTTATTTGTGCATTGCTAACTTTAGAAGCTGCTTGTAGTGAGAAAATGACAGAAGTGTTAAGAGGCCTAATAAAGGTTGAGCTGG
>NW_024873119.1:2372-2447 GCF_018340385.1 Cyprinus carpio | reverse complement strand
CTCCAGTCTTTGAAGTTGTGGCAAGCGTCCCATTGCTGCTTTGCATGCTTTAAAGTTAAAAAAGCTTGTCTTGAT
>NW_024873119.1:1953-2124 GCF_018340385.1 Cyprinus carpio | reverse complement strand
CATGTGTTGATGTTTATATTTTGTCTCTGATAGTGTGACCATACCAAAAGAGAAGTGAAATATATTTAAGGGGAAGTGTTTTTCTCTCTAGTCGTGATTGTGTTTATGGGGTGCAGTCTAACATGTGTTAAAGGGGTCATGTGACATTGCCAAAGAAAGAACATTATTTTG
>NW_024873119.1:458-1383 GCF_018340385.1 Cyprinus carpio | reverse complement strand
CTTTCTTCTTATTTTCAGCAGTTCAGTTCAGTCAGATGTATTTGTGTTAATATGAGTTTGGTGATGTATGGTATTGTATCTTTAAATAGTTTCTCGATCACTTTTCATTCTTTCTGCCCCTCTTATTGAAAATGAATCGTCCATATAGTGGTCCAAAAATCATACTTAAAAATGATTAAATTTCATTGCATTAAACACAATATATCAAACACGTGACATCTGCCAAAAAAAGAAGAAGAAGAAGGGGGGGAAAATATTTAACTTCTGTTTTTTTCAGTTATCTTTAATTAGTTTGTCTTGGTGACAGTTTGTGCAGATGTGTGAAGTCAGTTTCACTTGTCAGCAAAAAAAAAAAAAAAAAAAAAACACAGCTGGAGTCATCCACTCACATTAACATCATGAACATGTTCTCACTGTAAAAATGTTTTCATATCCAATTAACAAAAACAAAAAGTGATGATTCACATCTATAACCTTGAGCCTAACTGGAGCCAATGAAAAATAAATAACTTGGACTCTAAACGAGTATTTCTAAGCTATGAAAACTATTTTAGTAAAAAACTGCCACAAAGTGTAATTTTTAGTGAAGAAGGTGCAATTAATATAAATTCTATTTTGACTAATTAATATATATATATATATATATAGGTTTAGATCACAAATAGAATTTAAATTAATTGTCTTTCTTCAACTAGAAAATTACACTTTGTGGCAGTTTTTATAAAATAGTTTTCATAGACAAATATATTCTTTTTCCAAGTTAAATCTATATAATTGGTTTTATTTTTCCAATTTGTTAAACTAGAAAATTAAGAAAAAAGCAAACAAATAAAGGACTATTAGATCGGTCGGTTCATCCATTACAAAGTTTTCTTCCAATGATTTCCACTCTAGATGGGTTTAGTTGTGGACTTGATCAACTTCG
>NW_024873119.1:0-166 GCF_018340385.1 Cyprinus carpio | reverse complement strand
AATTATGGCAATTACAACATGGGATGAATGCACTTATACGAACCTGGTTTACTGTTAAAAGAGATGATCTTTAAAATACCATCTGGGTGATGTCAACAATATCATAAACAAAATTACATCAAATATAAAACAAAAAACTCACAATCATCATAAGGGCATCTGACTT
>NW_024873118.1:21153-21306 GCF_018340385.1 Cyprinus carpio | reverse complement strand
TAATTTCTTTATTGATTTGTTATAATTCAAATAAAAAAAATCATATTGTAGTTGCTATTATCAGATCAGCAAATTATACATATTTTATCACGTTTACATATTTTAGTTAATAAAAAAACAGTAAATAAAATCATCGCTTGAAAGAGATCCCAT
>NW_024873118.1:7512-20630 GCF_018340385.1 Cyprinus carpio | reverse complement strand
TTCTCTGAGCTAATGATATTGAGAGAGATCCCTGTGTCAGTATGGTTGGTGTGCTATTTGTTTAGGCAAAACTATACTGGCACCTAAAACACAAAGTAGATTCATCTATCTAACTACAAGCACAGCACAAAAAATCAACCGAGTAAAGATCCAAAACAAAATAAACAGTTTTAGTTGTTTTTTTTAGTAGGTCTAACATTAGTTGTTAGGTACAGAATTGTATAAAAGTAAATGAAATGTAAAAACGGATATATTTGACTGTATAAAATTTAAAGATTAATCTTTATTAAAGTTACAACTGCTATCAATCAAGGAGCAGGGAGTGATTTCTTTGTTTTTTGCCTGTTTTGCTTAATAGTTAAGAAAGTGCTGCACTTTAAGGGATTTGACATTTTTGGTGCAGTTTGTCCATTTACACGTACTTCCAGAGAGAAGCGTAATACTTGCGGACTGTTTTTGAAGGAACAGGTTTGCATGCTTTCGGATGAGAGCACGCACAATTCTTCTCATATCCTCGTACATGCATCGCCCCCCTCCTCTGGATCTTAAATGTTTAAAATGTGCAAACTTTAAATGAGTTTAGCTAACCACAGATATCAACGAGCTGTGTTTAGGTCTACCTGGGCGTGTGTATCAGGACCGTGATGATGAATATTGCTCATATTCCGGCATACGGCTCGCATGACAACAAGAGTGAATGGTTTGTCCAAGTTTTTTTTTTTTTTTTTTTTTCATGATGTGTGTACGGTGATTTGGGTTGCAGCACAGATTGTGGCTTTAGTGTAGCATAGTATATGCATGTTAACCATATTACCCTGTTTGTGTTTTACGTGTATTTTATAGCAAACCTATTACTGATGCCGTGTCAGATTAAAGTTGATACCGCGCGGTCCCAGCGGTGCCGAACAGTGTGTGGAGAACCGTTACGGTTCGAGTTTTTCGGCGACCTGTTCAATCCTAGGAATAATAAATAATGATTGAGTGACACTAAAATAAAAACACAAATTAGATAACGACACTCACCACACAACACACACCACACACAACAACACAGGTGTTGTTGTGAAAGTGGGGACATCCTTTGGCTTAATGTTTGTATTACGTAAAAAATGTATATTCTATGCCCTACACCAAACCTACACCTACCCTAAGCCTCACAGGGAAACTTGTGCATTCAGGATTTTCAATTAACTCCATTTTTGTGATTATAGTGTGTTTGAGGGGGGACATAGTAATGTCCTGAAAGGCAACCTTCTCCTTGTAATACTCTGTCATACCCTTGTCATTATACAAAATCTGTGCCTGAATGTCACAAAAACGCGCACTCATTCTCTCTCCTCATCTCACGCACACCACACACCACACACACACACACTGATCTTACTGTCTATACCGGGGATTTCTGACACATTTATTCTGACTGTTATTTCAGTGACAAGTTCAACTGCAGTATTAATGTCATGAAGAGAGACTCTATAACATCTCACTGTCACTTTGATTTATCATGCAGCTCAAAGCATGCTCTGGGTGAATCTCTCTCAGTCTCTTCTGATTCATCAACACAGTTTCAGTGATGATTCAGACCAAACATAAAACCCAGGATAGAAGCGGCTGAGTGAATGTGGTGCTGG
Source organism: Cyprinus carpio (assembly GCF_018340385.1). Classification (NCBI taxonomy): domain Eukaryota; kingdom Metazoa; phylum Chordata; class Actinopteri; order Cypriniformes; family Cyprinidae; genus Cyprinus; species Cyprinus carpio. The sequence continues at coordinate 18,999 of NW_024873118.1, read as the reverse complement.
ACTGTGTGTATATGTCTCATTGTGTCAGAGGCAGCTGTAGAAGGACAGAGTTCCTGGCTGTGATCCACATACACTCCTATTCTGATGGACTTCACAGGGATAGCAGTCTTTATGTTGTGTGTCTGAATGATGAGTGTATCTGGAGGAAAGAGCAGGGAACAAACTCCAGGACTGATCATTATATCCAAACACACCTCATCACCCGCTCCTTCCCACCACTGATGCTCTTATATGACACTGATATATACACATAATAATCTCCCACTCCACTCAATCTCAGTAATGGCGTCCACACACACTCTCTCACACACAGCACCTGAGAACACATCAAATCTGTCTGGATGATCCAGGATACAGCTGTTTCTCTCCACTGCGATGTCACCTTTCTGTTCTCCTCCTCCAGACGGATGAGTTTAGTGTGCTGTGTTTTGGATCAGTGTGAGAAAACAGGCATCTAAACACAAGAACAAGAGACATTAATAACAACAATCACTACAGCTGTGTGAGTGTGTTGTTGGTGTGAGAGAGAGATAGAGAGAGCCTCGATTTAGGTCATTAAGACTGTTTTTTCATATTATTTCAACAATTCCAATAATCAAAAGAATACATCGCATAGGTGAATCCTTCGAAAAATATCTGAAATGTAATAAAATACTATTTTCTGGCGTTCTTAAGGTTCACCGTGTGTCTTTTTTGGTTGATTTTAGAAAAAAAAGAGCAGTGCACACTGAGGTTTTATGTGTGTGTGTGAGAAGAGTATGAGAGAGTCAGCTGTTAAATAGTTCAAAAGCTTGAAAATAAATGTAGAAGAAAAGGGCTCTTGCTCTGATCTTGATCGATGGTGAGATGTGTACAACACGCAGGAGACAGAGAAGCGGAGGATCTGTGTGTGTCCAAGCAACTGTAAACTTTTGTCAGCCCAGCGGAAGGCCCGCCTCTCCATTCATTTGATTGGACAATGGAAAAAAATGCAAATGGCGGCAAGCACTTTCTGCTTTCGGAGTTGCTTTTTTTCAACTTCAACTTCAATTTCACCTTTTTGCAAAACATGAGGTGCGGGCGCATAAACAGCCCACAAAAAAGTGCATCTGACTAAGCGTATGGAGCTAGTTGCATGTGTCCTCTGCCATCTTGGATTTCCGGTCTAGCGAGTGTGTGCACAATACTTCGGTTTTGCTAAATGCCAGTGCAGAGAACCAGAGAATACATATTATATTATCTTCTGTATATGTTTACACAGGATTTATATCACTTTAAATGCAAAAAAAAGATTTACACTGCTATTATTACTATAATATAAATGTTAACTGAGCAGTGCATTTGAAACTTACATATCTTTGGGTGAATTACTAAAATACACTAATCTCTACTGTTCACGAAATGAAAGTTGAACTCATGGTGTACACACAGCTACACAATGTATTTTTTTTTTATAAAATAATAAACTAAATAATAAAGTGTAATAATACTATTTTATTTTAAAATAAAAAGGGAGGTATTAAATACAAATATAACTATTTTATAGTAAACTTATGATAATATGACAAGCGCTCAGCGCGTCCGATCTAGCTCTGCACAAGCCAAAGCTCAAAGCAGAGTTAAATTCAGCAGTTGATGACTTGAAACGTACTGAAAGTTCTAATCACACCGTTATGATCGTAACGCTCCAGGAACCAGCCAAGACTGATCACACCGGTGTGATCGTACCCGCGTTTACAGGAGTTAACGTTACTTAAAAAAAAAAATAAAGTAGTAAAAGTGCCCCTTCCGGACCCAAAACTGAGTAGTCTGTTGATGAGAGTCGTAAACAAGGACTGGTGGGGCGATGGTCCTGTTCCACTTCACATCACGCTGAGTGAAGAGGGAGTGTTATAGAATGACAGGACACTTATTATAACACTTTTATTTCGCGCTGGAAGAACACACGTGCTCTCTTGGCGTCAACCGTCATTCGCAGCTAGTTTCTACATCCCTGCAAATGCGCGAGGATAACGTCTTCCAGTTTTCTCGGTTTTAATTCCGATCAGAAATGTTTACATGTACTCTACGCTTCAGATTACAAAAGGAATAACTCCCCCCACTACCAATCCAGTCAAAATTTTTGAGTCCGGATCTGGCCAATTCAATCTGATTGCCGGGTTTACATGTGATTTTTTATTCTGGTTGTGCTTCTGGTCCTATTTTAGATCAGATAAGTATGGTCCAGGTAAATGGCACTGTGATGCAGCTCGTCAGCAATGCTCTCGATGGTGCCTCTGTAGAAGGTGGCCATATGTGGGCCGGGAAAGCTCACTCGTCTCAGTTTGCAGGGCAGTAAGTGCGGCGTGATTTCTTGGCCAGTGCTGCGGTATTGTCGGTCCAGAGGGGTCCTCCTGTATGTGCACACCGCACAGACTTGGTGCTGCTCCCTCTCTCCACAGTCGCACCGTTGATGGTCAGAGAGGAGCTGGGGCCTGTGGAGTGGGGGGTGTGGGTGCTCTCCTGAAGTCACAACAATCGTCCTTCTCTTCTCCACGTTCAGAGAGAGATTGTTGTCACTGCACCACCCGGCCAGGCGGCTCACCTCGCTCTCGTAGTTTGTCTCATCTCTGTTGCTAATGAGAACCACCACAGTCGTGTCATCCGCAAACTGATAATAAGAGGTTGGAGTTGTGTACGGGATGTGCAATCATAGGTTCGCAGAGTGAAGAGGAAGGGGTCTTAGCACACATCCCTTCGGGGGCCCCAGTGTTCGAGTGATGGTGCTGGTTGTTGGTGGACCCTAATGCCTGAAGTCTTACCAGTCATAAAATCTACAAGCCGATTTGCAACAGCAAAGTGTTGAGCCCCGCTGGACCAGTTTGTTAATGACTGTTGAGGGTGATTGTTTTGAATGCATTAAGTCTATGAACAGCATTCTACATATGAGTCTTTTTCCTAGATTGGTGCGTGCTGAGTGGAGGTAGTGGCGATGGCAATCATCGGTCGAGCGGTTGGACGCTAGCAACTGGAAGGGATCCGTGGTGGGAGTGTGGGCAGACTTGTTTGGTTGCATGCTACCGTTCAAAGCACTTCATGATACTATGGTTAGTTGCAATTGCTGTAGTCATTGAGCAGGATGGAGATGGCTTCTTCGGGACTGAATTATGTTGTTTATATTGAGCATGTGGAACACAGGCTGACTAAACGGAATGTTGGAAAATGTCCGTGGAAGACATCATTGAGTCCACTGAACATCCCTCTCGTACACACGAGCCCAGGAATGTTGTCAGGACCTGGAGCTTTGGCATTTGTTGATCCTGCTGAAGGATCTCCTCATCGGTCTGGGTCAGCGTCATCACCTTGCGAAGAAGGCGTATCAGCCAGGGAGATTGTGCTGTCCGGTCAGCGTGGGTCTTTGTAGTCTGTATGGCCCGCTGAATCGATGGGGCGTATCCTCCTTGGTACTTCTCTTATCCTCTCTAATGCCGCCGGGATAGGTTGGCCCTAGCTCATAATAATCATAAACTCCACCGGGGTTAGAAGTGTGCAGACGCACAACAGCATCGAGGCACCACGCCTCACTAATATAACACAAAGCCGCCACCGGGGTGATTTAGGTCCAGTTTATTGTTCCAAAGAGCGTACATTAGCCAGTAATGACTGGTGGGGATAGCGTGGCCTTGTGTGGTTAGGCCAGTTACCTAACCCGATACCTCCTCAGTACCGCTCTTCCTGCTTCCTCTCACGCCGCTTGTGGTGCCTCCCTGGGGGCGAGATGCACAGTTGGGGGTTTGTGATGGTGGGCCTCCGGAGCAGACCTAGATCCCGCAGCTCTTCGCGTGCATGGAGTTTAACTCTAAAAAAGTGGTTCTCTTGAAATCGCGCAGAAAATCCTGACTGTATGTCCACTTAAAGACGGGTAGACGGGATGAGGACATACAAAAACACTGCGACTCACAGGCAAAAAACACAAAACACTGTTCTGATGGGAGAGAGAGAATCCGCTTCATGTGGACCGCGCCGCCATCGTGTACATGCGCCTTCCAGTTTTGCGCTACCCGACTGAAACGCATCAGTGAATGAAATGGTCACAGTTTTGCATTGTGCTTTGAAAATGGCAGCAGTTACCTCAGATGTATGCTTTTCAGTTAGAATAGAATCTTATACGTATTACAGTTTGTCCATCTAAAATGGTAATTGTGCATTAATCCAGCTGTCACCATGTTGGTACGCAGATGTGCTGTCGACATATTTTACACACGCATTTTTTATTTTGTCGCGGCATGCGGACCTGTGGACCACTTATGTGCACCCCGTAATATATATATATATATAATATATATATATAAATTATATTATATATATATATAACAATACCTTGCTACGTGTCTGCGTTAGGCTAACCGGACTTGTCATTTGTCACTTACATATTGTTGCTTTTTTGTTATGTTTCATTGCTTCTAGTGTCCTCCATTTGTAAAGTGGCTTAGATAGAAGTGTCTACTATGACCAAAGGTAAATGATATCGGGACACTGACCTGCATCTAAACACATAAATCCGTTCCCTTGGAAACTTATAATTCAGCAAGGTGATCATGTTGCTGTTTTTTAATTAAACTCTCAGCTTCACCACACACACAAACTCTTTCTCAAATTCATTTAAATAAATGAAATCTTACCACACTACTTTATTTCACTTCAGAATTCTAGATCTAATGACCCGTAGATAACCTGCAGATAAAAATAACTGTACATTAAAAAAAAAAAAAAAAAAACTATGTTATTGTATCCTGTTCAAGTAAGTTTTAAGCTGCAAACAATAATGACAGCTTTATCTTGTCTCGGCTGGCATGTGATCATCTGGTATAAGTGGGTTAATCTACAGCTGCTGTGTGTTAAAGTCAAAGAAGCCACTCCACATCTATTCTATAAATAATTTCACCATATATGGCTGTTCAAAACCCCTGACGCAGAGGTCAGCCGTGTCCACAGAAAGTGATCACCAATGGAATCATTCTGTTTGGATGAGGATTCATGGAAACGCAGATACTCAGGATACAAGTCGTATCTTAAGAGTAATATAAACAGGCGGGACAAAAAACTGATACAGTCAAAAGAATCGGGGATCTGTGCTTTAAGTCTTGCAGTGTAAACATAGCCTCTCTCTCTCTCTCATCTCTCCTCTCTCTCTCTCTCAACTGGAGATGTTAAAATGTGTTCTTTATTTTTATTCTGCAATAGTGGTCTTACACACACTTTCTCTAATACAGAAGAATGCTTTGGAATTGCAGAATCTTTACATTTTTGTTTTTAAAATTATGTATTTGCTGGGTTTTCTGCCTTATAGAAAGTTACATTGTGGACAGTGATTAAAAGGAGTCTAATAATTCCAGTCCAATCTAACCAATTTGCATTGTCATATTGCGACATATCATATTTTTTCTAATATGTTGCCATTTCTTTTTATCAAATACTAACTTGGAAAATAGTTTGTTTCTGGCGATGGAAATTACTTGGAATTATTTGTGATTCATCTCTGGATCCTTTTTTTATATGATCTTTTTACTCTCTTGACTGCTTGCACAACTATTTCTGCATGCAGCATTTTCCAGCTTTAACATCTAGCAGCCTTAAAAGCAGCAGAAAGATGTTCATGGAAAGTGCAGATTTATTCCAAAGGACATTTATATATGAGTTTAATTCCAGAAAATTGACAGAGAAGCAGCAGTGTCACTATGGTTTTGTTGCCAAATCTGTTTTCTATTTCCTTTCACTTCATATGTGCAGCTTAAAAAAAGACTAAAAATATTGACATGTACTTGGTTTATTTGGAATTTACGGTATCTTTATCCTCCCTGAGTTGAAAGGTTATAGTATACACAAAAAAAAAAAGATTTGTAGTTTGTCAGCTTTATGCAGAGATTTGTCAACCATCAGACTCGCTTCATTTTTGTTTTCAGAGTCCACTAAAGTATCGTCAACCGCAGTACACTGTATGGTGAAGATGACACTACACTTCCAGCAGACCCAGCGCTTAAAATTTTTTAGATCATTTTGTGATTATGGCTGGCTGACAGGACATTGTCAAGCTTATGTTCATAAACATGTAGGGTAAGACAGGCAAGATGCCCTCCATCTCACCCTAATTTTCTTGATTATATACAGCATTGTTTGTCATTTCTCTGAGTATCACGTTTATAGAATTTAAGTCCAGTTTAAACATTTTGAGGTTGATATAGTTTTGTGTCACTGGAATCTCTTACTGTATTTTGACATTGGCTATATATTGTCTCTTTGATAAGGATGGATCTGTGCAACACATTAATATTTTCAGATTTGTGAATTAGCAATAGTTTTATTTTGTAGGGAAATTAAAAAATTAGCCCTTGGGGTAATTAGAGCCCCCCCTATAATTGGCACAGAATTTAGGTTTAAAAGACACACATTATTCTAATTCAAAGTAACTTTTTCAGTTGATTCTCTTTTACTTGGATTCTGGCTTTGTCCTTTTACCAGTTATTCAACTAATTTTGCCAAAACACAGTGTTTAGAATGAATTAGTATTTATTATAAGCATCAGTTGTTTAATATTACTTAATAAATAACTTGATTAATATGAATACAAATTATAAAGAGGTCATTTACTTGGTGTGCCCTTTTTAAGGATAAATACGAGGCCTATCCTTACCCCCCTGTAGTTGCCCCTTGTTTTTTTTGGGATTTGTTTATTGTAGTTTGTCATCGCTCAAATGTCAAATTATCTGTTTATTTCCCATTTACAGGTAAATGCACATTGTTCGTTAGGGCCCATCTCCCCCATCTTAAACATACCACTATAGCGTGGTTTAAAGAGCAGTGGAGTATTTACTTGTATATACAATTTTACAATATTTATATTACATACTATATTTGATTTTGAAGTTGATTATCACTGATGGTTACGAAGGGCACTTCAGCTCTTAGCTTTTCCTTACAATGGGTCCGATGCTGCGTATTTCAAAACTTTCTTTCTCTTTGGATTGTTACATGCGCTTGGTGCATAAAGAAGATCTGTAAAAGTTTGCAAAGATAAGTCCTCAAATCCAAAGAGAATTCTTTAATACAAGTTGAGACTCATTCCCCAGCCAACCCCTGAAAAATGGCTCGTTCTCACTCCGCCCCCACAATACCTATGTCAGTATGTGGGAAGATGTGCATAATGCCGCCCAGATGGTTCACGCAAGAAAGAAGGCGTACCTTTTATTTCTCGTTTTAGCATTGTGCCCGCCCGCCGACCATGTCATATAGGCGCTGTGTGTTTCATTTGTGAAAGCGAAACTACTTTGGTTTGGCCCTTCCAAAAGAGGACTTCGTCATGCCTGAAGCTGATCCCTGCTGGCCACTGAGGAAATACATCAACGTCGCGCTGTGTGATTGACGAGTTCGGGCTTTCCCCATGGACGTTGAATTCCATCCCTTGTGGTGGTCATATGTGGTTGCCTGCAAGCCCCAAAGTATGCTTCATTCCGAGAAATCCAATTCTCAAGCAGCCCGCCTCTTTGCTCACTCAGGCCAGCCTAGGCTCACTATAGGCTTCCTCCTTCACTCACTCAAGGCTGAGAAAGTGAAACTACTTTGGTTGGCCTTCCAAAAGAGGACATACTCAATCATGTTTATATAAAGTTTCTAATGGGGGTTTATGTTGATGGTCTTGTCGCTCCGGCCGGACAGGGCATCCAATATGTTACATTTCTGTCCCCCTCTTGAGGCATTCGAGCCAATCACACGCACTGCTTAGGCTCATCAAGCGTTAAGCCTGTAAAAATTGATGGGTTTCAGAAGGCGGGGCATAGACTAGAAACAATAATGTACATTATGTGTAAAATATGTTTTTTTTTTTTACCTTAACATGTCATAAACCATTTCATTACACCAAATATACCAAATAATGTTCTTTTAGCAGCAACATATGACCCCTTTAACACTAGGGGAATCTTTTGGTACTTCACAATTCAATTCAGATCAGTTCTTGAGATCACGATTTGATTTAAAAAATGATTCACAAGTTTAAAATAAAATTTCTGATTGTTTTATGCAGATTTGATTTTAGCTTACTGTTTTGTTACTTTCCCTATTTGACTGCAGTAGATAGTTCAATAGATATTGAAGAAAAAATCTCACTAAATTAAATGTAATCCTTGAAATTTGTTTTTCTTCACATTTTATTCAGAAAAGGTCAGAAAAGGTCCTGGAGCCGGAATTTGAACTCAAGATGTCTGTTGCACCACTGCTCTATATGTTAGTGCACTGCCCACAAGATTATCGGCGCCGACGGTATGTTTACTTTTTAACTAGTCCTAATTATTAAGTCCATTATTATTATTTTTCTTAGGTCTGTAGGCTCATAGGAAAGGGTGCTCCCCACTATGTAGCGATTCTGACAGGTGACCCCCACGATGCATAAAAACAAGTGTGTGTGTGTGTGTGTGTGTGTGTGTGTGTGTGTGTGTAGACCTACATTTCTTTAGTCCCTGCTAGCTGTAATCCCTGGATTCTCCGCCATAATCCCCACTAAAAACACACACAGAGTCCATTCAGTCAGTAACAAAAAGATTTTAGTTTAGTAATTTTTTCAATAATTTTTGACAGATTTAAAATACTGGTGTAACAAAAGGTAATGCCGTTGCTAATGGTAATTTGGGAGCATTGGATTTTGCTAGGGTTCTTGCTATGCAGTGTGCTATATTATCATCACATTGCTAGCAGTTTTTGGAATGATTTAACATGTTCTAGGGCTTATTGATCTCAAGGGATCTGGGAGTTTAGATTTGAATTTTTTCAGTTGGAGGTTTGAATAGTCCGTGGCTATCTGAACATTTTCTCCCAATCATGTAAAGTCCTATGCGGGATTTTTTTAATGGTTTTTTAATCTTGTTCTTTCATTTTTTCTTTATTTTTCAGGTGTTTCTTTAGATACGACCTTGTTTACAAGCTCAGAGATTCTGCGAGCAATAGAAATCTCTCTTCCTGAACTTCACAATAGCTTGAAGAAACACCAGCATAACCAGGCCGCGCCACAGGCGGGCGTGGGGCGGCCTCACCCAAGATGAGTGTGAAAATGAGATTTTGAATTTATGACATATAATGGTTTATTTAAAAAAAGATATTTGCCAATACTCCGCCTTCTCCGCCATTAATTGATGTTATTATAATCAACAATTTAGGACAGTCCGTTTCACGAAGTCGCAGTTTAATTTGTTACTCTGACACAAATTCCCGCCACAATCTGGTTATACTCAAAAGCAACACTACGGGGGGTGGCGGGGGGGGGGGGGGTGCCGGGGTGGGTGGGGGGTGGGGGGGTGGGTGGGGGGCGGGGGGGGGGGGGGGGGGGCGGGGGGGGGGGGGAGAGGGGGGTGATAGCTAGATGAAATACGTTTTTCATGTTTAAAAGGGCTAGATTATCGATAGCTTATTATTTGCTGTTGATGTTACTTTCGTGTTTGTTGCTGTTCAATTTGTTCTCTAACTTAAAATTTATGCACCTTTAAATTGGTGTCACAAGACTGTATCTTTCAGGGAATCGGTTGCAACTGGGGGTTGTCCTGTAACTGTTCATTAGAACTCTTCTACTTGCACTAACGTGATTTCGCACTCCCACGACGTTTTTACAAAAATTGTTCTGCCTGTCATTTTACCCCACATCCTACCATTTAATGCCTTTCACTCTTACAGGAAATGTTCTCTTCTGCTCTAAAAAATGGCTGCAGTTACGCCAGTTCTTGAAAACGCTGGTAGCGCTGTCACGGGACATGTCCCAAATTAATCAACCCCTTTTCACCTTACCTTTCCTGGCAAAAGCGTGGCTTTTGAGCGTCGTGTGGTTTGTTGGGCAGCCTACCATACTCATCTTTTGTACGTATCGGCCTATTAGAAAGATTTCACATCCGGGTTTTTAGATCTGAAACACAGTACAAGACTGCGTTGGGTCAGGGTTTCTGACTGACCTCCTCGTTAGAGCTTGACTCTGGGGCTTGTGGCGTTTGGTCATGTTAGACGCTAACATGCTGCGCATTCTATACCATATGTCAATAGCAGATGTATTGGCAGGGTTGCATAAGCTTGGACCCGGCCTCTGGCTGGACGGTGTTAAACTGTGTGGTTTTGAATCTTCTACTCTCAGTCGTTCACAATTTGTCTACTGGTTCAAACAGAGATCTCAGGACTGTTTCTGCTGTGTCCAGGGTGTCCCCAGGCGTCATGTTTTGGTCCTACTTTTATTGTAGTAATTTATATGCGCCTCTCGGCAGATCATCAAAATATGGCCTGAGCTATCACTGCTATGCAGACGATACCCAGATTTCATTAGTTCTCAGCCGGATCTTAATTTTTTCCCTCTCAACACCTGTCCTGATTGCTTTGATGGAAATTAAAGGGTGGATGAAACTCAACTTTTCCCTTAACCCTTTTCAGCGGGTGATTTAAAATATTCCAGCGTCCCCCCGATGAGTATTTTGTTTTTAGAAGAAAAACCGTTATTTTAGAACTTCCCCTTACTTTTTTCCATGGCGACGCATCAGGCTTGTACACTGACCACACCGCGTCTCCAATAACCTGTATCACAGATGGATCGCTTTTATTTCGTTTTTTCTTTTAAATTTAAAATATTCACAACTTGCAATACCACAGTCATGAACAATCTGATATTCCGATTCACAAATTGTGTAAATGAGCTGTGTTTTGTCTTAAAAACCGTTCTAATGATCTGGATCGGATCTTGTAATTTGAGACGTGGGCGCCGCATGTTTTTCGCGGGCCTGCAGTTCAGAGAGTCCTGTCATCGGATTACACACTGAAATTCATAAATTTCTCCGCTGAAATACACGTAATAGTGTCCGGTGAACTGGGTGAAGAAATAAGTGAACTTTAAGTTACTTACACTATGGTATCTGAGATGATAAAAACTGTCTGCAATGAAATTGATTGGATTATTAGTGTTTTGCTTCCATAGACATAGTGCATGTATTTTTTTAAAAACTCTAAATGTATTGTTTTTACTAGTATTTAGGTGAGTTAAATGTCTTGAACCTAAAATCTTGCATTCTATGTGGTCTTAAGAACACTGCATAGTTGGTGATTAATATGACAAGTGCACCGAGCAGTGCACGTCTGTCTCCTGCTCACGGTCAGGCTCATACTCGCGAAAACTGCAGTTGAATTTGGCATTTATGCGACTCACCGACCGTTCTAAATCCCATATTGGGACCATAACTCTCGGGGCACGGAAATAAGAATCCCATATGTGGGACCGTACCGCTCAAAGGTTAAACTAATCTCTCCAAAACTGCCGTCTTTTAATTGCACTCTTTTGAATGTCAGTCCTGTAAGGATTTTAGAATCTCTGACAACACCCAATTGTCCCCTTCTGGCCAGGTTTTGTAATTTGGGGTGTTATTTTCCGATGCCCACTAACGTTAAGTCTCGATTTCATAACATAACAAAGTTGCTTTTTTTCCATCTGAGAACATTAGACGCGTTTCTCTCCTT
>NW_024873118.1:5330-5524 GCF_018340385.1 Cyprinus carpio | reverse complement strand
GACAACCATGTAAACCTCGACCAAGATTATCCACCGTCCATCATTGCTAAACGGAAGGAGTAGGCTGAAATTCGGAAGGTTTTGAAAGCTAATAATGTGAAGTTTCAAATGCTAGGCTACGGGTGATGCACGAAGATGGAACCGGAATATATGATTCACCGACTGAAGCAGCCAAAGACCTTGTGAAAAGAGGC
>NW_024873118.1:572-5242 GCF_018340385.1 Cyprinus carpio | reverse complement strand
TCTATTGGGGTCACGTTTTGCACTTTAATGGTGAAGAATGCTACTGCATAGATCATTGCACACAAAGATTCCAGTGGAACGACAAACCCCAAGGGGGTAACCCTCGCGCAGATTATCCACCGCCATCATTGCTAAACGGAAGGGTAGGCTGAAATTCGGAAGGTTTGAAAGCGAATAAGGTGAATTTTCACAGCTAGGCTACGCTGGATGCACGAGTCAAAATCGTGTGACGCGACAACCGGAATAGTACGATTCACCGACTGAATGCAGCAAAGACCTGTGACCATGAGGCTACATGATCCCGGTCAATGCCAGCCCCGCCACCGGCATCAGGGTGAGCGATAACACATCTATCCTGGACCCGTGTGAATCGCACGCTACGAAGGCTACATGCCAACTCCAACTCGAGGCACCAGTTACAAAGATAAAGCTCCGACATTCCAGAGGACCACCCCAGGCGCGTAACGGACTAAACTGAAACGAATGATGTGGAAACCTCCAAGCTAGTTTAGTTTTATAAGACACGGTGGTGATAGTTACTAATTTTGAATAGATGGGTTAAGAGGTAGAGCTTTCAAGATGCTGGCACCAACCCAGGACCCCCTGTCAACTGAACCAGTTGAGGGTTTTGCCTTAGAGCGCCCCCATGGGCCTATTAGTTTCTAAGGGTAGACCCTACAAGGAAGGCACCTTTTGTTATTTTGGTCATACTTATATGTGTCTGTATGTTTCATATTTTGCATGTTTTTTTTGTTCGTGATACCTGCTGTTTGTGCGCAGAGAGGTGAATAGTACTATGTTTATTTGTTATGGTTTAATCATTGATCATCACATGTTAATAGCCTATAAACCTTGCATCACTTAACATAAATGGCATACTTAATCCAGTTAAGAGGTCAAAAATGTTATCTCAGCTGAAAAGGGACAAGGTCCAGATACAAGAATCCCACCTTAGTAATAATGAACATGCTAAATTAAACAAAATGGGGTACACAGAAGTATATTTCTCCTCACATGACTCAGGTAGACATAGAAGAGTGGCGATTTTGTTGTGCAGTGCGGTAAATTTCAAATTCATATCTGAACACAAAGATAAAGAAGGTAGGTACATTATGGTAATTGGTAAAATTGAGGGAACCTTAGTGAGTCTGTTCAATGTTTATATTCCACCAGGAAGTGATTGGTCATTTTACAAACATATACTTGAAATAATGACAACAAAGAGTCAGGGCGTTTTAATATGTGGGGGAGATTTTAACATGCGATTAAATCCGAAAAATGACAGTTCAAATGGCAAACCCGACACAAATTTTTTTTTATAAAAAAGTAAATAATTTCATGAAAGAAGTGGGAATAGTAGATATATGGAGGGAAATTAATCCGACAGGGCGAGATTACACTCATTATTCTGGGGCGCACAATGTTTACTCCAGAATAGACTTATTCCTGATGTTTATAAACGATATGTTTCGAGTGAAAAATTGTGACATAGGATTGGTGCGCTTTCAGACCACAATCGATTATATCTTTTTCCCTTAACCTTAATGTTAGAAATAAAGTCCACTCTATGGAGATTAAATATATGGGAATATTCTGAATGACAAGGAAATCATGAATAAATTGAAATTTGAAATTGAAGTCTATACCTGGAATACAATGACAAGGGGATTATGGGATGCTTTAAAAGCAGTGCTTCGCGAGAAAAATTATTGCAATTTCTTTCTACTGTAAAGAGAAATTGAAAAAACCAAAAATTACTAGATCTCGAGAGATTAAATTTAAAGAATTACAGAAAGAACATTCATCTTCGTTACAGGACTCAGTGAGAGTACAAATGTTGTAAGTAAAGCAGGAGATAAATGAAATAAACCCAGGACGTCAAAAAAAGTTCTTTTACCAAAACACACAATACTACGCTACTGGAGGGAAAGCGCTTAAAAGCTTTTGTCATATAGTATTAAGGAAACAACAGGCAGAGAGAACAAATTTTCAAAATTAAACATCCGAAGTACAACAAATTGATAACTAACCTAGACACAATATACAACAGTGTTTGAGGAAGATTATCAGAAGAAAACTATATTCTCAGCCACACTTAGAAGTGCTACTGAAATTGATTAATTTTATCTCACTAAATTTACTCTAAAAGTCTCAAATGATCAGAAAACAACAAGCTAATCTCAAACATTACGAAAGAAGAAATTATAATCCCGCCCAATTAAGTGGAAAAGATTGAAAAACGGAAAAGCCCCCGGTGCAGATGGATTCAACTCCGAGTGGTATAAACTCATGCAAGATCACTTGACACCGACATTGATGAGAGCATTCAACGGGGTCCTCGAAACGAAGACTATCCCTCCATCGTGGAGAGAAGCTATCATTTCTATTATCCCTAAAGAGAATAAAGACAAACTTGACTGTGGAAACTATCGCCCCGTGAGTGTGCTCAATATCGATTACAAATTATTTACTTCCATATTATGTAAATGTCTTGAAGTATTGTTACCTGAACTCATACACAAAGACCAGACAGGCTTCATTGAACGAAGAGCAGGCACTTAGGAACAATATTAGGGAAAGCGCTGATAATGGAAACAGGTCAGGTAATGCAAATTAGAAACTCTTATAATAAGTTTGGACTCAGAAAAAGCATTTGACTCTCAGTCACGATGGACTTTTTTTATATAAAAGTATGTGGATTCAATTTTGGTTTTCATTCTGACTTGGTGAGACATTTTTCCTGCTTACTAACCGACTGCTGCCAGAGTTACAAAAATAAATGGGGACTTGTCCAAACCCATTAAACTAGAAAGAGGCCGCGCCAGGGCCTGGTAAAGAACATAAACCACCTACCACTTTTCTCTCCTATTTATTATGAGCCCAGCTCAGTGGATTAAAGGCAAACTTTGAAATTCGAAGTTTGCACCGTCAGGGGGAACAAAATTGTATTCCTATTAAGCTGACGACATATTAATATTTTGAAGGATCCCCTCAATCACTTACCAGCTAATAGAAGGCTGCAGAATATTGACCTTTTAGGGCTATAAATTAATATTACTACAAACTCAGGTTCTAAGGTTCAAATTACAATCTGCTACAAAGATCAAAGAAAACACACACATATATAAATGGAAATGGGGAATCAGATAGCATTAAATGTTGGGAACTGTTCTGGCAAAAGATCATTCTAGAAGCGTTTGGTATGAGATATAGGCCTCTAATATTTCAAAGTAAAATCAGATTTACAAAGGTGCAAAACAATATCTCTCATTTTGAGCTTGCTCAAAGGTAGGTCAATTAAGTGAATATCCTACCACGTTTCTTGTTACCTCTTTCAATGTGTCTTCCTATTTGGATAACTCAAAAAATATTTTGATGAGTGGGATAATATATTAGCAAAATATATTTTGGAAAAATTGTGAATAAATACCCAAAACATGCAGTTGATGAAGAAGGAGAAAGGGGAGGCTAGGCCTTTGCTTACCTCAGAGAGGATTATTAATGCATGCCGAGTTGAACTTGTAAATACATTTATGTTACCCATTTATTGGCCGGGATGGAAAGATGTTGAAGGGACTATTATAAGAAAGATATACTAATGTAGCCCTTTTAAATGACAAAAAAACTTCAAAATAAATATCAATATAACTGAGAGAGGACATGTCGTCTCTTCTGAACTCCTGAATAAAATATTGTCTATGGCTTAAAAACTATAGAACTTTAAGGGTGTATGTGATTCTGACTTCAGACCAAATGCCATAGTAAAATTTAAAGATTGGTTTCAAAACGAATAACAACTTATTACTGACATACTGAGAATATTTGTGAGTTTTGGAATCCTTACGAACAAATATGCTTTGAGTCAGAGCGACTTCTATAGATGCGTTGGTATTTTGCGTCAAAATATAAAAAATATTGCATTGGACAAATGTCACAGCTTGAAAGACTCCTGACTGTGTTTTTATGTTTATTCCAATATTAGTAGTTTTAATTCTGAAAAACATTCGCTTTGTTAAAAATCTAACACAAGAGTACATTAAAAGGATGGGAAATGGAAGGTAATGCCAAATTTCAGTATTGATAGGTGCGGGAGAATATATGAAAATGGAATTTCTACTGGGTTGCATTCTAAGCGAGAGTTTGTTGGAAAGAATGTCAGTTTTCATCCACTATTCAAAGGCACCGGGGTAATGGAATAATGCTGGAGGCTCTGTAGTTCTCAGAACAATGTTTTCCTCTTTACAGGACATGTGGCTGTGGAGATTTCAGCCGGTTGCAATATCCGGTACCTTTCTTGTTGCGTGGCTGATTTTAAGTATTGTGTGGTATTAAACCAAACCAAATCAAATCTTTCAAAAAACATGCAGCAATGTGATTACTTTATTGTAGGTTTTAATCAGTGACAGTATTAATAGATACTATCGGTATCTTCTTGTCATCTCTCAACCTGCTTCCCCTTGGTGTTTTTACATAGAAAAAGGTGGAAAAAAACTCACTACCAATATTCCGTTTTCTCAGAACAATGATTTTGCAGTATTCTCACTTTCAGCGAGTGTGAATTTCTTGAATTATGTGATCACTCATTGACATTAAAGGAATCTCGTTTTAACCATTTCTGGTTGGGGCTTTCTTACTTGCTGCCAGTGAATAAAGCTTCATCCTTATTTCTT
>NW_024873118.1:0-231 GCF_018340385.1 Cyprinus carpio | reverse complement strand
ACCAAACCAAATCAAATCTTTCAAAAACATGCAGCAATGTGATTCTTTTATTGAGTGATAGGCGGTGGGTTTAATCAGTGACATTATTAATAGATTTACTATCCGGTATCTTCTTGTCATCTCCATAACCTGCTTCCCTTGGTGAGGTGGGGAAAAAACTCACTGCAATGTCCAGTTTTCTCTCAGAACAATGATCTGACTTACTACTGCAATTCTCGATGGCATACAATG
>NW_024873117.1:0-11639 GCF_018340385.1 Cyprinus carpio | reverse complement strand
AAAAAGTGTAGTATCGTCTGCTAATTGACTTATGATAATTTCACTGCCAACTGCAGTGATTCCCCTTAAAGGGCTCTGTTTAACATGGTCTGCAAGAAGTTGTGAACAAAGTAAAAATAAATATATGGGGAGATAGGGCATCCCTGTCTGATACCACGACTGAGATTAAATCTGGGTGAGGTGCCATTACGCAGCTTGATTGAAAAATTTGCATCATAATATAAAGTTTTAATGGAGTTCACCAAATCACCAAAACCAAATTTGTTTAGGGCCGAATATATGAAATGATGTTCAATAGTATCAAAGGCCTTATGGAAGTCTAAAAAAAGAATGAAACTCTCATCTGGATATAGATGTGGGTAATCGACGAGGTCTAATACCAAGCGAATATTATTTGAAATGTGTCTATTACACATAAAACCTGACTGTGTGTCATCGATAATAGAATCCAGGGTTGTATTAATTCTAGAAGCTAATATAGAGGCTAAAATTAAAAACCTGACTGTGTGTCATCCCCGATATAGAATCCAGGCGTTGTCTTAATTTCTAGAATTCAGAGTTTAAACCATCTATACAGGAGATTTTATTCACGATTGAGACCTATGTAAAGTATGCTTGAGGACTTCCTCTTATATAATATACATTAGAACTAGCACAATGTTGCTTTTTGATCTTCATTTATATGTTTTTCCGAATTAGTAAGGACATATCTATAAAGAACAGAGGAATGTTATCCTCATTAAATACCTGAATAATGTAAAGAGTGCTAAAAAAAATGTTGAACAGATAATCTGCAATGTCACCTTTGATGTCACCTTGTGTTATATGTACCATTAATATTCAAATGACCAATTTTATTTGCTTTTGCATGGTTTTTTTTTCCTAATTGAAAAGAAAAATGCCGATTCTGCTCAACGACCTTTTCCTAAACTACATCCTCATCTCTGCCTAGATCTAACCTGAAGGCAAGAACCATCTGCTCCTCCTTTTTATAAAAATCATCTAATTGGCTTTGAAGTGTGAATAATTCAAGATACGTCATTATCCGACACAGTTTTGGTATTTATGAGTAAAAGATGTTTTTAGAAATACACTCCTCGTTCAACTTTCTAGCTTAGAATAATAACTAACATATTTTCTGAGAAAATTTTACAAGCTTCAAATTTATTAAATAACTCCCCACATTAGTGTAATAGTTATCATACTAAATCCTGAGCTATCAGTCACAATATTGTGCCCAATCACAACTGCGAATGGGATCATCTTAACAGAATCTCATGTTCCAACTAATGACTTATTGCAGGCTTCCAATAAGAGCCTGAGGGTAGTTTAGAGGAAGGAGAAGCACAAGCGAGCTAAAAGAAACTGGTGAATACGACACTGCCTTATGGTCTGTTTAAAGGCCGTGGCGAAAAGAAGTATTAACAACCAGAAATATTTTTCCTTGTTGTAAATTGCCACGGTTGTTAGAGCGCAGTAGGTCAATACGAGACATAACAGCCTACATGCCTTATCATTCCAATGTGAAAGAACCCGCGGACCAATACCAGGGAATTTATCTCTCCAAATGTGACTACTACACTAAATTTCCTGCCAATAAAGGTCTTCAATGTGAGATTCAATGATAATTATACACTGCGACTTATCACCGGTGGCCACTGTTCGGTCAAGGAGTAAAGTTGTTGATAAATGTGCTATATTAAAATCTTCCTTTCTCCTACGTATTAGAACAAATGAAAACTTATGGGAGATAATTAGAATTACTAAAGTGTGTAATACGACTCTTCTAACGTTTTTGATATAAAAGCTTTTATTACATTTTCAATTTTTAGAATTGTTTATAAAACCATAAAACTTTAACAATAATTATTAGTCAGCCAGATCTAGTTAATAACTAAAATAATGAAGTGGACTCAAAGGGGCGTAGTATCACCACCATACCTGACAAATAAAATGTCGCCCCGCAAAATTCTGTTTTTTAATTAAGTGCAACGACCAGCTGTACCGCTCCAGACCCATGAGCCAACCAAAAACGTACATTCATTACCCCTATTTGACCTTTCCATGAAATTTACATACTTTGGGAGTAGATATAAGTTTTTATGACATCTGCTTGAATAGAACTACAAAAGTGGTCATGATTTTCTGTGCTGTTTAGCAAATAAAAACAATGCTCTAAACATTTAACATTAAACCTTAAACCCCTGACATTACAGTTGCTAACTAACTACAACGACATTAATATAATGATGAACATAAAAGAAACACAGACAAGTATTAGAAAAAACTTCCATCAACCTGTTTGAAATTAAATAACCCTAGGAAATGAACCTGCCGTATGGGCCTATATAATGCCCCTAAAGTATTAACATCTAACCCCAATTTTTAACTTGCGAGGTATGGCAAGTAAATACCTCTTAGCATAAACTTACAAGTTGTCCACTAACAGATTCAGTTCTAAGAAAATGTTCATATGCAAATGAAAATCAGTTGGTTTCATTTTCCTTGTGGAGTTAACTGCATCCTCCCTTTATCCATCAATGGAATACGCGCACACACCGACAAAGAACGCTCGTTTTCCTTCCTTCCTTGCAGCTTCAACCAACGGCCCACCTCCTTCATACTCAGCAATTTGGTCTGCTTGAGACAAATATGCTTTCGGTGAAATCTCAGACATTGTGACTCCTCAGATATTCAGAGTGCTTGCCATGCTGCGCCAGATCAGGTCCCGTGTAGATCACTCCTCACAAAAGAATGATCACTGGTCTCGGTCCCTATTGGTCTGCTCACTCAGCTCTGTTTCCCAGTCGTTGCAAACATATATGTCATCTTTAAAAGAAATGTTAGAGTCGGGAACAACTGAGAAGTCACGTATAACTGGAGGTTCCATCCTCCGCTGATAGCGTTCGGCATCGTTCAGTCTCTGCTCAAGTTCGTGGATTTTGGTGCCAGTTTGAATTGGCCGGTAGTTTTGCAACTTTTCAAATCTGTTCTTTAAAGCGTTTACCTTCTGTCAAAACATCAAAGTCAATTGATTTCTTAAGACCCTCAATGTCTCACCCGGTGATTGTCTGGTTATCTCATTTTGACCGAGAGTCATTTGTCACTCTCTTTAATCCGCGATGTCAATGCCTCAATGACGTTATCTTGCAATTCCGTCACCCTGAGAAAGTTAACCTCGAGATTTCTTTAGCTGAGGTTTCACAGGCCGTATCTAGAGTCGAGTCCCCCCCAGAGGTCATGGACAATCTCGAGACTTGGGGGTTCAGACCGGGTGACAGGGGTACTTTTTTTGCCCGTATTGATGGTCTACCCTCGAATTTGTGCAGGCAGCCCCAACAACAGCCAACAGGAACATCTAATTCCATTTCTTCTGTAAGCCAACTTGCGAAGTAGAATTCTTATTTTTTCCTTTGCGTTTCATCGCTGCCTATCCAGTGGTTTCCTGTATGTATTGTGAGATCAGTAGAAAAGATGAACGACTCCCAACTTTAAGGAGGAAATTAAACTTACTTAAATAACAAGTTACTTCGCCTTAAACAAAACAGGCACAAAGTGCCTTAATGCATATCTCGAACGTTATGATGCGTCGTCCGGGTTTACGTAGAAGTTTAGGATGTAGGGGATGCGAAAGGTAAAAAATTGAATCAGCTGCAGCAAACTGAGAATTGACGACCACAACACGTGCTTGCAATCTTGGACCGACACTACCGGGTTCGAGGCGTTACTTGCGGCAGACTTCAAAACTGATTCTTGATGGTTGTTGTAAATGTCACGTGAGCAACCTGTATGAAACAATTGTAAGTCTTCTAATCGCCTGTGCCAAGAGAAAATCTGAATCCCCACCCACAAGCAAATCTGTGGCAATGACGTTGTTGAATAAATTGTGCATCTTTATGGACGTCTCCTATGGCTATATACTTCTCCATTGAAATTCATATAGACCTCCAACGTCCCCCCGACGCCTCATAGACAGATAAAAGATTGGTCTTCGGTCGAAGTTCCCATCCTGTCCATACGGTTAATTTCATCTCACTGATGCGACAGAGTCACAAAAGTTATTGGGCTGCCATATCGTCATAGACACTCTTATTTGTTACAAAAAACTGACTTCTACGAGGGCAACATAACGTAAGAAATACAAGGTAATGGAGCCTTCTAAACAATGAATACACTCTTTCGGTGTTCTTTAGAAATCAAATGAATGCCGACAACAATGGAGGCCTAATTAAAAACGCCTCAAGAATGTTACACAGTTATTCGCCTGTCAAGTGACGCCAAAATGAAATGTGGATGTCAATAGGAATAGGACTTAACAGCCGGTGGTGTGGTCCCTGTTAGCAATGGGGCTTTTGGCAGCTTTTTAACCAGGGTGACCTTCAAATAAAATATGAAAACCCTGCCCCCCTGGGTGCGATAAGCGCGGCTGGGCAATGGCTTTCTTCTGCGCTGGGCGACACAAAGTGACGATTGTTTGCCACAAAACTGCCGCCAAAATAATCAATCATAATGAAAAGTACAGTCTTACATATTTTATATCTTTGCCTCAAAATTTTTAAAGGGGTCAGCATAAATGAATCTAACGTTAAGGAAACACGGGGTATATGTAGCCATTACATTTAACACAATCACTTCCCAAATGCATCCATCTCTTTGCCACAGGATTGTCCATATTTGTCACGAGGACCGGGCCAGACCCGCGCCCATCTAATCATCAACGCTCAGACTCCCCTGATATCCATATACTACCCCCACACTCACAGCACCCCTGATCGCCATTACCAAAAAAAAAAGAGACACTATAAAACCACTTCATCAGAATACACAGCTTAGTTCACCGTCAAGCCTCCAACAGGAATTGAACTCACGATCTTGGTCTCCAACTCAGCCTTTTGTCATTCTCAGCAAACACCAGCCTAACGCTATACTCACATTTGGGGAGTTAACCTGTGTGTCTTTGTTCTCTTGTCCCCAGAACTCCTTCATGGGACTATCCATGATCTGAATTCTACCACGTATACCTCGATAATCGGCCTGAGTCCTATGTGATTCTTCGAATATTGTTCTCCCATTGCAAAGAGAAGAAGACCAAGATATTGATATTCACGTATTGTGTGGCTTTGGCGTCTCGACACAGTAACAACTCACCTGCTTTCACAGAAGCGGAATCCCCTGGCTTCCACGGGACACGGACTCCCGCACCTCCCAACAGTTGCATTACTCACCTCTAACGACTTTTATCTAAATAAAGACTTGTTTGAATTCACTGATCGCAGCCTCCGTGTCTATCCTGGCAATATAAAATTCTACAGTACTTCATATCAGTAGGGCTCACTATAAGCCATTGCCATTGAAATACCATCGAGATTATTAATATCGCCACCTAAATTAAGGCCCTTTTAGCCTACAGGCAATATGCAGTCCTTGCAATTATGTCGTTTAGCCCAAAAATTATATAAAAAAGAAGAAAAAAAGTTGTGAGACTGATTTAGCCAAGGGTTCTGCCCCACGAAATGTATGGTTCCCCACCAACGAATAGGGGGTTACCCTCAACGTCCGGCTTATGGACGTGAGTGTGAAATGACCAAACGGCAAGTACTGTTATCGAAAATTATAAATATCCCACCTACAAATTAAGGCATCATGTGTTATTACAATTAAGGCACTTTACAGGCCATTATACATGTCCTGTAAGTATGTCATTTTGATGTAGCCCAAAATTAATATAAAAAAAGAGAGAAAAAAAAAGTCGTGATACCGGTTCTTCTCTGCCCCACAAAAGGTATGGTCACTCGACCAATGAATGATTGTAACCGTATATGGTGCGCACGCTATTTTTTTTTTTTATTTTTTTTTCTGTAATACACATTTGCGACCTAAAATCAAGCCCCTAAAACCATACTTTAATCCAGCGCAGGCAAACTTCTGGATGGATAACCCCATTTCGTCAAAATTCACAAGATGAGGGATTTGCATTCAAATCTATCGATGACCCTCTACCGTTGTCAAGCGACGAATAGGAGGTCCCCTCAGCGTCGGCTTATGGACGTGAGGGGGAAATACCAAACGGCAGTATGTGACGCATCTGGGTGAGACCGTGTTTGACTATGTTAGTGGCAATTAAGCAAATGAAGAAAGGCAAGCCCACATATGCTGAAAACCTTCTTTCTCTGTAAGAGAAGTTTGGTTTATGCAATGTTAAGGCATGCCCCTTCAAAGATGTTTCTAAAACATGACGCAATGTTATATGCAATGCAGAAGGACAGATTTTTAATGTGATATTCTCAATGTTACCCAGAAAACAGGATCCAGGTTTAAATCATTCGAATACTTCTGCTTATTTTTTTAGCACTGTCCAGATATGCAAAAGAAATCTATCGTATCTCTTGCTCTGGCTACTGTGCTAGACCACCAGGAAACCGTATACAGAATTCCTAAAAGAATTTGGATATTCCCTCTCAGACCTGTTGGTTACCGCTGATAAAGCGCTAATTTTCGGAGATTTTAAACATTCACGTTGATAATACAAATGATGCATTAGGACTTCCGTTTACTGACATAACGTTTTTGGAGAAAGCAAAATGTCACCTGGCCCACTCATCGTTTTAATCATACCTAGATTTAATTATCATCTCATGGAATCGAATCTTACTGATATAGATATCGTACCTCAAATTGATGATGTTACTGACCATTTCCTTGTAACGTGGATTCTGTGTACTTGATAGATTTAACATATAATGGCTTCGCGTTATCATCCGGGCAGAACTATTTATTTCAGCCACCAAAGACCGATTTGCAAATACCCATGCCTGATTTTCTCAACTTCTCTGTGTACCCCATAAATACACATGAACTAGACGAAATGACTGGCAACATGGGCACTATTTTCTTTCCCTACAGTAAAGCTGTTGGTCAACAAATTGAAAAAAGGTTAGAGAAAAACGTACTGTGCCATGGTACAACAGTAATACCCACCTCTCTCAAGAAAGAAATTCGTAGTCTTGAAGCGCAACATGGAGAAAAAATACCTTGGACAGTTTTTAGAATTGCGTGGAAAAACAGTATGTCTAGCTATAGACAGGCTCTAAAAACTGCCAGGGCCGAGCTTATCCACAAACTCATAGAAAATAACCACAACAATCCAAGGTTTTATTGAGACAGTGGCTAGATTAACAAATAACCAGACACCACCCGTTAAATAGTAATGACTTTATGAATTTCTTCACTGATAAAATAGATAACATCAGAAATACAATAACAAATGTAGATTCTACAGCATCTAATACTTCAGTTTTATCCATCACACCCCAAAGATAAACTGCAGTGCTTTACAACTATAGATATAGGAAGAGCTAATAAACTTATCACTGCATCTAAACCAACAACATGTTTAATTAGATCCTGTACCCACTAAATTACTGAAAGAGTGTTTGTTACATGTCAAGCAGAAAGAACCGCTTCTCATATTTTTAACTGGCCGTTATCTTTAGGCTGCACGTCCCAAAAAACCATTCAAGCTGGCATTATTAACGCCTCTTATTAAGAAACCACAACTAGATCCTTGTGAACTGGCAAATTACAGACCCTTTCAACGCTCTACCATTATAGTCTAAAATTTTTAGAAAAAGTTCGTGTCTGCTCAATTGTGCTCCTTCCTGCAAAAAAAAAAAAGAGTGAAATTAAGAATTTCAGTCGGGATTTCGGGCCCCATCATAGCACAGAAACTGCACTTGTTAAATTACAAATGCACTTGCTTCTTGTGTCAGAACCAAGACTCCATCTCATTGATAGTTTTACCTTTGAGCCATAGTCAAGTCAAGTCAAGTCACCTTTAGTTATATACGCCTTTTAAAGAAAAAGCGCTTTTAACACAAAAAGATTGTGTCACAGCAACTTGAACAACATTAATTAGGAAAAACGTGTTTTCAATAATGCAAAATGACAAGGCAGTTCATCTATTGAATTCAGTGATGTCATCATAGCAGCCAGTTTTTCAGTTTAAATCGTATCTGTGGCAATAATTATGCAGTACAAGTCACGAGCTGTACGCTGTAAATGAAGTTGTACCCAACTAAGTCAGGCCAGAAGGCGACAGAGGCAAGGAACCAAAACTCCATCGGTGACAGAATGCAGAAAAAACCTTGGTGAGAAACCAGCTCACGTCTTGGGCTAGTTCTCCTCCTGACCAGCGGACGAAACCAGCAGATCAATTCCAGGCTGCAGAAAAGTCAGATTGTGCAGAAGAATCATCTGTTTCCTATGGTCTTTTCCCAGTGGTCGTCTGAGACAAAGGTCTTTACAGGAGATCTGTCTCTGGGGCTCTAGTTGTCCTGGTCTCCCGCTGTCTTTCAGGGCTGTAGAGGTCCTTTCTAGGTGCTGATCCACCATCTGGGCTGGATACGTACTGGATCCGGGTGACTGCAGTGACCCTCTGACTTGGATACAGACTGGATCTGGTGGCTATGGTGACCTCGGAATAAGAGAGAACAGACTAATATTAGCGTAGATGCCATTCTTCTAATGATGTAGCAAGTACATCGGGTGTTATGGGAAGTGTTCCCGGTTCCGGTTTACCTAATTAATGCAGCCTAAAAATCTTCACTTGGATTTGGAAATTGAAGAGTATTAGTGTGTGCTATGTAAGCCATACGTTAAAGAGATGGGTCTTTAATCTAAGATTTAAACTGGCCAGTGTGTGTCTGCCTCCTGAACAATGTTAGGTAGTTTATTCCAGAGTTTGGGCGCTAAAAAGGAAAAGGATCTGCCGCCCACAGTTGACTTTTGATATTCTAGGTATTCAATTGAGTTTAGAGTTTTGAGAACAGAGCGGATGTGGAGGACTACAATGTAACAGGAGCTTGTTCAAATACTGAGGTGCTAAACCATTCAGGGTTTTATAAGTAATAAGCAAGATTTTAAAAATCTATACGAATGTTTAATAGGGAGCCAGTGCAGTGTTGACAGAACCAGGCAGGCTAATATGATCATACTTCCTGGTTCTAGTAAGAACTCTAGCTGCTGCATTTTGGACTAACTGGAGTTTGTTTACTAAGCGTGCAGAACAACCACCCAATAAAGCATTACAATAATCTAACCTCTGAGGTCATAAACGCATGAATTAAAATTTCTGCATTTGACATTGAGAGCATAGGCCATAATTTAGAAATATTTTTTGAGATGGAAAATGCAGTTTTACAAATGCTAGAAACGTGGCTTTCTAAGGAAAGGTTGCTATCAAATAGCACACCTAGGTTCCTAACTGATGACCGAAGAATTGACAGAGCAGCCATCAAGTCTTAGACAGCTGCTTCTAGGTTATTACATGCAGAGCATTTAGGTCCTATAATTAACACCTCTGTTTTTTCAGAATTAAGCAGTAAGAAATTACTCGTCATCCAGTTTTTTATATCGACTATGCATTCCATTAGTTTTTCAAATTATGTTTTTCCGACGTACCGCTAAGAAATATAGAGCTGAGTATCATCAGCATAACAGTGAAAGCTAACACCGTTGTTTCCTGATGATATTTCCCAAGTGTAACATGTAAAGCATGACGAGGAACGTCCCTAGTACTGAGCCTTGAGGTATGTACCCATACTGCACTTGTGATCAATATGATACCTCTTCATTCACTGCCACAAACTGATGGCGGTCATATAAGTACGATTTTAAACCATGCTAATGCACTTCCATTAATGCCCACAAAGTGTTCCAGTCTCATGCAAAAGAATGTTGTGGTCAATTAGTGTCAACGCAGCACCAAGATACAATAGCACTACTAGAGAGATACAACCACCATCAGATGATAAAAGCAGGTCATTTGTGACTCTAAGGAGAGCAGTCTCAGTACTATGATATGGTCTAAATGCTGCGCGTTCGACACCATAGATCACGACATACTCAGTAGATCGATTACAAAACTATACAGGTATCCAAGGGTAGGCTTTTAAGATGGTTTTTAGATCCTACCTGTGCGATCGCTACCACTTTGTTTATTTAAAATGGGGAGTCATCTCATTTATCACCAGTAAAATACCATGCTACAATCCATCACGCTCCCTTAAGGTCACTTTTGGTAGTACCTAGGATAGCAAAAGTCCACTAAAGGAGGTAGAGCTTTTTCACATTTGGCTCCCAAACTCTGGAGAAGCCTTCCTGATAATGTTCAGGGTTCAGACACACTTTTCTCTGTTTAAATCTAAATTAAAAAACACACCTCTTTGGCCAAGCATTTAAATAATGCATCTTATAATTTTGGACTGCAGTTCTGCAGTATCTGATCAAATGCGCATTATTATTCTTTAGCTTGGGCTAAACTAATTAATTTTACTTGACTGGAACAGCAGCCGCTATGCTAATTATGTCTCTATTTGTTTCTGTGTTTTCCTGTAACTAGGATTTACACAAGCTCCAGTCTGGATCCAGAACACCTGGAGAAAGATGTGATGCCAACTTGTTTTTGCAATGATTTGTATCGTAAAAAGCGCTATACAAATAAACTTGAACTGAAGTGAATTGAATTAGTAGTTTTATGCTCATGACAGTAATGTTAGAGTTTCTAAGCACAGGAGTCTTAGTTTAGTGCTTCTGTGAACGGTAGCACTATGTTAGTGCAGCTAAGCAAATGAAGAGAATGTAAGCCCACATATGCTGAAAACCTTGTTCCTCTGTAAGAGCAATGAAATGCAAATGCTTATTTGCAATGCAGAGCGAAGAGGACAGATTTTTAATGCCCTGTCAGGATTTTTATGCTCATGAAGTAATATTAGATCTTCTAAGCACAGGAGGCTTGGTGTAGTACTTCTGTGAACATGAGCACTATGTTATTGCAACTAAGCAGATGAAGAGAATGCAAGCCCCCATTTTCTGAAAACCTTCTTTCTCTTTAAGAGAAATTTGGTTTATGCAATGTAAAGACTAAAGCTTGCACACTTCAAAGATGTTTCTAAAAGATTAAATGAAATGTTATTTGCAATGCATAAAGGCAGGTTTTTAATGTGTTTAGGCGTGTTCATGCTCATGCAAGTAATGTTATAGCACTTCCAAGCATAGGAGGCTAGTGTAGGGATTCTTTGGAACAGTAGCACTATGTTAGTGCAACTAAGCAGATGGACAGAGAATGCAAGGCCCACCATTCCCTTTTGATCACACACCTTTCTTTCTCTCTTTTTAAAACAAGAGCTGGTTTATGCAATCGTTAAGACTAAAGATTGCCCACCTTCCAAAAGATGCTTCTAAAAATATCGCTTAGTTTTGCTGCAGATGTTTGAGCTTCAAAGCATAAGACGCTTAGTTTTGCGCTACTTTGAACATTAATACTGATAGTGCAACTAAGCAAAGGAACAGAAAGGAAGCCCACATGTGCTGAAAACATTCTTTCTCTGTTAGAGAAAGCTGGTTATATGCACTGTTAAAACCAAAGCTTTCCCACGTGAAAGATGTTTCTCCATGTGAAATGAAATGTCATTTGCAATGCAGAAATACAGATTTTAATGTTTGAGTAGTTTTAAGCTCATGAATTTATGTTAGAGCTTCTAAGCATAAGACGCTTAGTTTTGCGATACTGTGAATGGTAACACTCTGATAGTGCAACTAAGCAAATGAACAGAAAGAAAGCCAACAGTTTGAGAAAACCT
>NW_024873116.1:20117-22524 GCF_018340385.1 Cyprinus carpio | reverse complement strand
GAGAAAATAACATATATTATTAAAGGAAAGGGTAAGACTTTTGAAGATGTTTGGAATCCCTTTTGATCCTTCATAGAGAAGGAGCATAGTGACATGTTTAAGGAGACAATTGAAGATATGTGAGATTATAGGATGTATTTGTATTAGGAGGCCTTAATAGTTTGTATGTGTTTTTTTTGTGTGTGTGTTTTAATTCATTAGTCTTGTGGATGTGAGTCCTGTACACATTGAGATATGCTAAGTTGTAACGATGCGAAGACATCAGTATGTGTCTATACTGCATTTTGTATTTGTGTGTAATACATGTTGTTAAAAAAGTTAATAAAAAAATAAAAAAAAATATCAGTATTCAACGTTTTATGTTAAAACCTAAACATTAGACCTATTTATGCATCTGTAACTGCAGTTTAAATGCATCTATGTCCCCTCTGAGATACATTAAACTGTGTAAATAAATCTAAATGCTATTTCAGACGCAGATTTCAGAAATGTTTTCTTATGTTGGAATGAAAGATTCTCGAAGAAGTGCTTTCTTCTCCTACCCACAAAATACAAAATGGAAGAATAGACTACAACTGTACACAATCGTTATCACGCGTGTATGGAAATATACATATCTTAGATATATATATATATATACTTATATATAGAATATATATATATATATATGCTTAACTTCTACCAAGTCATTTCTGGTAAGATATTCTTTACTGTGAGTAATTTATGGCATAATTTTAGTTTGGGGTGAACTAACCTTAAGATCTCGGACAGGACTGGTAGCCTTGAGATGGTTTTTCCACCACTTTTTCTCTCAAAATCCCCAGAAAAAGTCTTTCACTTCTTCTCTTTTCTGTTTGAGGTCAACTTTTCCATTTTAATGTTTGCAAGTTGGATAAAATTATTGCTACACCTGTTACGTGTCACAGGTTGTGTCCTAAAATACCAAATTACAGGAGCATCACACGCTTAAAAAAAGCACAATATTCTACAATTTTGACAAGGTCGCCCAGCCATTTTGAGTCTATGAGGAATTTATTCAAGTTTGACTTTCTTCTTTTTTTTTTGTGTTGTTGCAGTGCGAACCAAAACAAATAAGCATGTGAATACCACTAAAAATTTTTGAGAGAAGTGTTGCATTTTGACAGATTGAAGGGTGCGATTTTAATAATTTGGGCATGACTGTATATTTATAGTTATATATATATATATATAATATATTATATAGGGTTCTTTGGCATTAACTTTTTGTCCGCACTAGCAATGTGGCTAGTGGTTTTTACAAGTTATAGCCACACAGCATTTTTACTATCCACATTTTTGTGTTGTGAAACTGACCTGTAAAAGTTGGACTATTGCGTTGCTAAAAAATTTACTTGAACTAGATTTATACAGGTCATTATCAGATATTTAGCTCTGAGAAGGTTGTGTGTAAAGCTCCTTTTCTATGATAAAATGTCATGTATTAAGTCATAGAAGGAGTAGCTTCTTATTACATATAATAAATAAATAAAACCATGTATTAAGATAAAGAAATAAAAAAGTAGCTTCTTATTGCATAATAAAAGTGGTGCATGGATGTAGAAGATTAATAAAAAAGATAAAAAAACTAAACTGAAAAAAAATAATAAAAAACCTTTAGCATTAGAAACACTGTCTGTTTAAATATCAGAATCAGACTCAGAATTACTTTATTGAACCACACTGGGAAATTCTTTGTTACAAGTTGCAATGGAAAGTAGATCAGTCTCGAAATCTCACGAAAAATGCATGCCATGGTTTGGACAAAGTTGCTTTTATCTTCATTAAAATTTGAGGGGAACGTTCCTCTCATCATAAAGAACACATTTGAGTTTGGGTCATTTTTGTGCTCAGGCCCTAATAATGACTACTGGTTACAGCATCTTCTCAAACTCGGCCGACTTCATGAGGACCAGAGACTTCACCGCCACACTGTCTTGTAGCGAATCAGCTGCCTTCATCCGTTTAGTCTAAATGTTTCCAATATGACCAATGGACACTTCATGGTCCTTTACGGTTTTGACTTTAAAATTGCTTGTCCCAACCACAAAAGATGCCCCCTTTACCTCTTCACCTCCATACGCCCTACAATCGGAGCAATACATGATTTTGTTAACTGGATCATATACCAGCCATTCTCGACCTGACTTCCACTTTTCATTGAAAAGTCTTTTGTTTTGGTTGAAAAGTGCTAGCTGTCTCTTTGTTTCTGTCATAAGCGCGCAAGCACAAGGCAACACTGTGTGCATGCAATACTCATGGGAGTTGTAGTGTCGTAGTCTCACACTGCAATATAGCTATTTCAGATGCCTTTTAAAAACACTACAATTAATCAACCCGCCAAAGTGGCTAGTTGGAGTCACAGTGTTACCCACCACGAGCAAAATCC
>NW_024873116.1:19273-19343 GCF_018340385.1 Cyprinus carpio | reverse complement strand
GGCAGTTGCTTCAATGCATTTAGGGGTGTGGTCCTGGTCAAGACAATCTCCTGAACTCCAAACGGAATGT
>NW_024873116.1:0-19120 GCF_018340385.1 Cyprinus carpio | reverse complement strand
AAATTCATATATACACACACTGTGTGGGTTATATTGATGCAAATTAATTGTTCTAAAATTAGCGTGGGGTTTTATCCAGGTACTGCCTATGTTAGATTCAGTAAATTTTAGTTTAAAATGGGAATGTAAAGGTTCCTTTGAACTAAAAATCAAGTCAGGAATCTTGGTGTGATTCTGGAGACAGACCTTAGTTTCAGTAGTCATGTCAAGCACGAGTAACTAAATTCACATACTATCCATCTTAAAAAACATTGCAAGAATTAGATGTTTTGTTGGTGACAGGTCAGAGGACTTCGGCAGAAACTTGTGACACAGCCTTATCACCAGCAGGGTGGATTATTGGATACGATGGTGCTTCTCATTTGGGCCGTCACAAGAAGAACATAAGGACACAGGCCTGCAAAAGAGCTGCATCCAGAACGCTGCTGCCAGGATATCTGACTAGAACTCAAGTAAAATCTGAGCATATCACAACCAGTCCTCAGATCCTTAACACTGGCTGGGTCCAGTTATATTTAGGATTGATTTAAAGTACTTTTCTTGTTTATAAATCAACTGGGTCAAGTGGGCCTAGTGAGCTAAAAACCTTCCAGAAAGAGATAAGATGATGCTCTTAAAGGCAGTCGACTATTTAAATGCAGAGAGGTCAAACACTCATCGTGTTAGCTGTGCGCATTAATACTGAATGAGCAACTGTCGCAATGTCCAACACGCTTTTATGTATAAATACATTGTTGCATAATCTTGGGCTGGTTTAAGTTCATTTATAAATCATACTCTAAATCAATTTTTTAATCATTTTCAAAGTTTGTTTAATTCCTTGTTTGATTATTTGGTGTGATTTTATATATTTTTTATTGTTATCTATTTATTTTTTTATTTTATTTTATTATGTAAAGCACTTTGGAATGACCTATTGTGATGTAATGAAATAGTGCTTAATATAACATAAACGGTTGCCGTATGCCTAATATGTAGCATCAAGCTACACATAAGACATTTTATGACAGTACTAGAACACTTTAAATCAAAACTCACTTTAACCTGGGCAAGTGTGGTGTTTGTAATAACTTCCCTTTTGGCGATCACGTGGAATTTGGGTTAGTTACATCGTGTGTTGTATAAAATATGCTATTTATGAGCCCTTTTCTTGATTGGCACTTTTGGACAAATTAAATCATTTAGATGTATGCATTCCTTTATTATGAAATAAAAATCACATAACAAAAAACATATACTATCGTAATTGTGCTGTGTGTATTATAATGTATTTAGTTTTGTCGGGTACAAGAACGTTTCTCTCTGTTTGTTGTGGTGGAGGAGAACTGAATGCAGGAAGAGCAGACCAAGGACAATGGCAAGTTTCTCTCCATTCGAGCACATAGCAGCGCGAGCATCGGAAGAGTTACGACACTGAGACAGCGATGCCCAGGGATGCTGCTAGTTATCATCAGGACTGGCGTGCGAATCAAGTGGACATGAATAGAAATTATGATTTTGTGATTGAAAAAAAATGAAGTAAATGTGTAAATATATCTATATATCTCCATGTATATGAACTTTGTGGACTAATAAGCCTTGATTGAAGCTGTTGCAGTGAAGCTATGTGAGGACACAACATAAACCGCTGCAAGACAGTGAAGCGTGATATAAGAATGCGGGTGGTGAATTTCTATTGGTGGCAATGTCAGCACATACGGAAGTGTATTATTGTATGCACTCCTGACATAAATTGCTAAATAACTGTCACTCTGGTCACAAGTGTTTTTAATATCAAAAAATAGTGCTCAAATATCGAAGCTATAGTCTGAAAGTCCTTTTCCCGGCTGATGTAGCAAAGTTTGGTGGAACAGTTTTCAGGCATTATCTTTGGAGTGGTTACAAGCTGTTTCGTGCATAGATAAAAGATCCCTAAAGGTTGCAACCGACTAGACTAACACTACTGCGTTTTCCAGCATCCCAGTCTTGCCACTCGCCTGCAAACGCATTTGTCAATCACAGGCCACCCCGTGAGATCTAATCAGTGGATCCTCCTCACCTGTCACCACCAATCAAACTCCCTATATCCATGCACTGTCCCCGGCTGTTGCCTGATCCTGGCTCTCATAGTTGACTGATTCTTACTAAGTACCTAATTCCCCTAGTATGTTTCCAACTGCCACAGATGACATCTGTTCCGTTAGCTCCTGCGTTCGCCTGGTGGTTTCCCGCCACTGTTCTCCAAGGAATATCCCTCGTCAAAAAGAAAGGTACTATCATTACGTCCACACAGTTCACAGAACCCTTGTCGTCCCTAATACCCAACCATGGACCGCACTTGCCTTGCGTCATATTACACCTGCTCGATGGTTCAATAACATCTGTTGTGGTAAAATTACCAGCTGTGTCCCTCTGTGTAATTTCTGACACAAGTTTGTGTGTATATACTGTTTCACATTATTTTATATTTTACGTATATGTAACAGACACCACACCATAACGTATAGTTTTGTGAAAATTCGGTGTATACGATGTGGTGAATAATAATGATAGTGTTATATAAATATTTTAATGACACACTATATTGCTTTTTTCTTACAGTTAGTTTCATACACTGAACAAAAATTAATAAATGACAAACACTGTTTTTGCCCCATTTTTGTTCATGAGCTGAACCTCAAAGATCTCCAGACTTTTCTCCTGTGTAACCCAAAAGGCCTATTTCTCTCTCAAATATTGTTCACAAATCTGTCATAAACATCTGTGTTAGTGAGGCACTTCTCCTTTGCCGAGATAATCCATCCCACCTCACAGGTGGCATATCAAGATGCTGATTAGACAGCATGATTATTGCACAGGTGTGCCTTAGGCTGGCCACAATAAAAGGCCACTTCTAAATGTGCAGTTTTTATCACACAGCACAATGGCACAGAATGTCCGCAAGTTTTGAGGGGAGCAATCGCTTACCGCGGAATGTCCACCAGAGCTGTTGCCCGTGTATTGAATGTTCATTTCTCTACCCCATGGCCATCTCCAAAGGCGTTTCAGAGAATTTTTGCAGTACAACCAACCTCTACAACCGGCCTTGATACAACCGCCCAGCAGCCACATCGATAACCTAGAAAGCTGCCTCCACAAACAAAGAACTGGTCCACAAACTGTGCATCTACACCTCCGAGAGATCGTCGACAATCTGAGGCCACCAGCCACCCAGAAAGCTGCTGCAACAAGGGGTAGTTTGCACAAAGACATGGAAAGTATACGAAAGCGTTCGACGTAGCAAAATCAGCTGTCGCGGGAGAAAGTTAAACGTCTCAGGAGAAGGGAGAAACTCATCGAGATGCAGGTTCGTCAAAATCCTCAATTAAGGATCAAAGTCGACCTGACCTGCAGTTCATTTGTCTAGTAACTGTACTTTGAGTGGGGTAAATGCTCACATTCGATGGCATCTTGCACTTTGGAGAGGTGTTCTCTTCATGGATGAATCCCGGTTTTCACTGTACAGGGCAGATGGCAGACAGCATGTATGGCGTTGTGTGGGTGAGCGGTTTGCTGATGTCAGCGTTGTGGATCGAGTGGCCCATGTTGTCGGTGGGTTTATGGTATGGGCAGGCGTTATGTTGTATTGACAAGCAAACACAGGTGCATTTTATTGATGGCATTATGGATGCTGCAGAGATACCATTGATGAGATCCTGAGGCCTCATTGTTGTGCCATTCACCCAACGACCATTCGCTCATGTTGCAGCATGAATAATGCATGGCCCCATGTTGCAGGATCTGTACAGCAATTCCTGGAAAACTGAACACATCCAGATCTTGCATGGCCAGCATACTCCACCGGACATGTCACCCATTGTAGCATGTTTGTGGATGCTCTGGATTGAGCGTTTATTGACAGCGAGGTTCCAGTTCCCTGCCACTTCCAGCAACTTTCACACAGCCATTGAAGAGGAGTGGACCAACATTCCACAGGCCACAATAACAACAACCTGATCAACTCTATCACGAAGTAGATGTGTTACACTCGCGTGAGGCCAATTGTAGTCACACACAGAATACTGACTGGTTTTTCGTAGCACCCCCAATACAGTAAACTGCACATTTTAGAGTAGCCTTTTACTGCTGGTCAAGCCTAAGGGCACACCTGTGCAATAATCATGCTGTCTAATCAGTATCTTGATATGCCTACACACCTGTGCGGTGGATGGATTATCTCGGCAAGGTAGAAGTGCTCACTAACACAGATTTAGACAGATTTGTGAACAATATTTGAGAGAAACAGGCCTTTTGTGTACATAGAAAAAGTCTTAGATCTTTGAGTTCAGCTAAGTGAAAAAATTGTAGCAAAAACAAATGTGATTACACTGTAAAAAGAATTTGGAGTAAACTAAAAATGCTTTATTGCCCATGCGTAAAAATATTTTTATCTTGACAATATATTTCTTGTTGGCAACAACTTACTATTTGAGTTGAATTAAGCTTTTTTTTTTTAGTCAAGATATCTAAATTTTACTCAAAGTTAACTTGACTATTTCCTAGTTGATCAACGAAGTCAAGTTTAAACATGCAAACTTGTTAGCCCACTGCCTCAATCTTAGACAACAAACATTTTTCTTCCATTTATTTAGAATTCAACAAAAGCAATTTTGCTTTATCAACTAATTGACCAATAGAAAATACAAACATTTATGTACATAAAAACCAGACTTTTTTAAAAAGTTGCTGTATATTGGATGACCTTGGCACTTGACAATATATTTCTTGTTGAAACAACTTACTATTTGAGTTGAATTAACTTTTTTTTTTTTTTTTTTTTAGTCAATCTTAATAATTTACTCAAGTGTCACTTGACTATTTCCTAGTTCTAGTCACGTCAACCGAAGTCAGTTTAAACATGCAAACTTGTTAGCCCACTGCCTCATCTTAGACACAACACATTTTTCTTACCTTTTTTAGAATTCAAACAGCTTTGCCGGTCAACCTAATGGAACAATCGAAAAATACAAATACATTTTATCATAAAAACAGACTTTTTAAGGGTGCTGTATATTGGATGACCTTGGCAACTGGGCTCGAGAATTAACTACATTGACCACGTCAAAACCATCATGATCCACTTCACATTTCTACCTGAATGCATCGAGATTAAACATTGGGCATATTAACTAAATTTTACTACACTCCCCCACCACAGTCCAAGTACTGGTCAAAATGAGAGCGCTTCCTCTCAAAGGAAAACGAAAGTTGAAAGATGAATACTGCACTGTCAGATGTGTAGAACATTCACAACTTCGTTACAAACTTTTAATGTGCCTCTAAAAGTTATACAAGGCACAAAAAAAAAACATGCAAAAAAGGGGTCATTAAAAACAATGAACACTTTTTTAATAAATCTCATACATGACAAATTCTAAATGTTACATTACCATTCATTGCAACAGATCAATAAAAAGCACAAACCGATTATAAGATTTCATAGCACAACATGACAAGTGTAAACAGCTTAACCTTGAAAATTTAATGCAATTTAGTTTTCATAAAATAAGAAACAAGGAAGAGGAAAGCACTTTTAGGCAAATTAAGGTAAATACTTCATTACCATTTAAGAAAAGGAGACGTGAAAAATTCATCAGAAGTCAGGAACATGACAAATTTTAAATCTGTGTTCTAAACAAGTAGCACAGGCACAAAAGAGCCTAAAGGCTCTTTGTAGTAAAAAAAAACAAGAAGCTACTTTTTACGCAAGATCTGTTTGTCCCATGAATCACGTGATGAACAGCTGCTTTGCAACCCCAATGTTCATGACAGTTTTTGTGTAGAGCCTCAAAGGTATATTTCATTTGCTTAGTGTACTCAATGTTCACTCCAACAAATGAATAAATAAAAAGATTCCAGTGTTCCCCACGCATTTGGCAACTCTGAAGGGGTATGTCCTGTGACGACAACGATGTTCTTCCAAACCAAGAGACCGTGTCTATGATTTCCATGGGGGAGCACATCACCCTGCTGCTACCTCTCGTTTATGATCAGAATGCCCACGTTCAATTCCTTTGCATAACATCCTCACTTTCACTGGATGGCTGGGCAACAACAAAAGAAATAATATCCATAGAAATACATTAGATAAACAACGGAAACATACACACCACCCATATAACATACAGCATATCTACATGTATATAGATATATATACTGAGCATTAAAGGTACGCCAATATCCATTAGCATTCAATATATATATATATTTCGCGTCCAGTAACTGAGGAAGAAAGAATGGTTCTAGTTCCCGCCTCTGTGTACCAAAGCTGAAGCGGTTTCGTCAATTGGGCTTTTTGTGGTAATGTCCGCTCCTGGGACCCAGCAGCGTCGGATGGCACCAATCTGGTTCCCCCGCGTGCACGTCGTCCGTGTGTAGAGACCCCCTCCATATTTCTCTCTTGTTGGCGGTGTAGTTTTGTGCAGGTTGGGGCTGTGCTCAAGTCACGGTCTCATCGATTCCTCCACCGAGGGAAAAAACAAATTAAAAGAACGAAAAAAACCTGTACTAAATGTTCAACATCTATTTATTTTCATTGTTTACAATTGTTTTTGTTTTCTTTATTGCATCCCTGCAATAACTTATTTTTCCTTTGATATAAAGTAGATTTTTTTTTTTTTTTTTTTTTTGTTTTAAAGATCAGATAAAAAAAAAAGGTATTTTTTATAAACTACCTTTTTATACATATACATTTAACTCTATCCAAGTTATATGTGAGCCCAAACATTAGAAGCGCCCGTTAAAAATAGCCTAGGCGATGCCCAATTGCTTCTCGCTTACAATTTTGGAGAAACATGACATATATTCCAATTGATCGAGCAAGCACGCCAAATCTGTCGGTTTCATAGGATTTGGTTCATAACGGTGATATAGCGTTGCGGTACATGCCCTACCCGAGTGACATGCTGCGTAATATCCAATAAATAAATTCAATCCACTTCTCTACTTTCGTGGACATAACCTGGCGGGCTATGCCTTGTTTCACAATTATACACACCATGGCATTCGAACTGGTACACTGTTGTTGCTGCTAAAATCCAAGTGATGGTGCCACATGGTTTGCAAACCATGCATATTACGGGGTGTTAATACCCTGAACTTAAATTATAAACCACTTGTTTTTTCGCCCCGATTTTTTTCATAAGCTGAACTCAAAGATCTAAGGATTTTTCTATGTAGCACAAAAGGCCCATTTCTCTCAATGTGGTTCACAAATCTATGCCTAAATCTGTGTTATGTTAGCACTTCATCCTTTGCAGAGATGATCCTTCTCCACCTCACAGGTGTGGCATATCAAGATGCTGCTGAGACATGCATTATTATTGCACAGGTGTTCTCCATCCCCCCCCTTACTCTAAAATTGTGGAGTTTTAACTGTATTTGGGGGTCCGAAAACCAGTCCAGTATCTGGTGTGGCCACCATTTTTCCTCACACAGTGCCACACAACCATAACTTCGCATGATGGTTGATCAGGGTTGGTGGCTGTGCCCCTGTGAAATATTGGATTGCTCCTCTTCGTAAACTGTTAAGTTGCTGGATAATGGAAGGAACTGGGACAACTTTGGCTAACCAGTATACGCTGTTTCGAGCGAGCATACCAAACATGCCGACGGGAACGACATCAGGCGGTATGCTGGCCAAAATGCAGAACTGGGATGGGCATTTTTCAGTTTTCAGGAATGGAATTTTTTTAGAGATCTCTTGCAGCATTGGGCCGTCTATTTATCACCACTGCTAACGCCGAGGTGAATGGGCGTGGATGAATCACACAACTGAACTCAAGATCTGCGTCACGATGCCTCTGTCCATTCAAAATCTGCATCAATAAATGCGCCGGTCCGTGTAGGGATATAGGGATGTAATTGGCTTCGATATTATCATGATGTTTTCGGTTCTTTATTGTGGATCGGGTGTTGTGATCAGGTACCGACGACTGTTTTACTCCGCCGCAGGGAGGCCGGGATGCGCCCGCTAAGCTAGAACCTCCACATGTTGCATAGACGTAAATGCTCAGTAGATGCTGTATGCCTGGACAGATGGTATCCCAGTGAATAGTCTGTGGCTGGCTTCATACCAGGCGGTCCAGAGAAATCTTTACTGATGAAACTACAGATACTGATAAACTACATCAATTGAGCACACAAAATAAATGGTCTGTATTTCCTTCCCAAAGCAATCTCTTGGGTGCATAGTCATGCAATGGTAATACAACGACATAGTCCTTTATCCACTGTATATAGTAATGTAAAAAATAAGTTGATTTCTCTTCTGCCTTATTCTCACAGGCGCAAGAAACATCGGATCTCAAAAATAAGTTATTGTCAAACACCCCCTTTCCCCCCCGACCTTTGAAGTTTAATATGTGGAAAAAAAGCACGTCATATGAATGAACAACCATAAGCGTAAATATTGCGGCATTCCATGCTTCACAGCGTATAAACTGCATTCGCTGTTTGCGGTACTGTTAGTGTGCTCAGTACAGGCTCGGAGCAGGGGTGTTTTTCTTTCACTGTTACAGTGTTTATCCAAGCCTGTTCCAGATTGTATAAGGAGCTCTGCTCAGACTCATGTTCGCCTTCTCTTTGCATCAACTCAACACCGTGTACACACAGACAATATCATAACAAACCTCAGATGTTATCGTTAGTTATTGCAGGGAAGACTCAGGAATTCTCCCCTGTTGTATGGAGTTTTTATGTAAACCTGGTATAAGTCTCAAACTGATAAGACAGGTCTGCCCATCCCCTAAGTTCACAGCAAAAGCAATTCAGGTTGCATTTATACGCAAGCGTAATGAGCAAACAATCACAGGTCCGAGATGACGTGACGACAGCAACAATGACCAGCTGGATGGGAAGCGCTTCAGTGCGGTCAGCTAAACTCCAGCGTGTGTGTTTTCAGATTAACTGTGGCGGCGTAATTCTGCAAGGAGAGGGTTAAGCGTTTGGTATGCTCATGGGTTTCAGATTGCAGAAACATAAGTAAAACACCAGGAAGAAAATGATCATATGTATAACAGGGGAAATCCGGTTTAAGGGTTTGAACTCGATGTATATCTGGCATTCTACCGCTCATGAGAGTTTGCATAGTTATAGATGTCTAAGGAGTGTTGGCTTGAGCGTGGAATATATTGAAGCTCATTATGGATTAGTACACCTATTGATTTAATATAAATGTGCAATTAATTGAATAAACTAATGGCTTAAACGAACAACTACTTAACTAGAAAAATCTTTAGTGAGGGGCACACCTAATAAATACCCACAAAGCCGATCAGCAGAGAGTTGTCTGGGCAGTTCAAAAGATCTGAGAAGCTCCAAGCAAACAGCTGGAAAAGGTCAAGTGAACAATGCCTTACTATTGCCTTCAACAATATAACCCATCATGCTGTGTCAGTACATTCCTGAGCTAATACCTTTAAAATGAAGTAAAACGGCCTTTTTTGGTGCGAGCAGCAATCTGGTCAGCAGAGAGTTGTCTGGGCAGTTCAAAGATCCAAGAAGCTCCCAAGACCACACAGCTGAAAGGTTCAGGAACAATGCCCTTACTACCATATTCACAAACGTAACATATTCATGTCATTATTTTCCTGGGTTGTACCTTTCAATGAGTGAAAAGACTTTTGGTGAAACTAATATAGCAAAACTGCCAACATGTGACTAAAATTTTACTGGTTCTAGCATCACATGTTTGAGCTTTCGTGTTTACTGCGTCACATCTTATGTATGTGCGTTGATCAGTTGTGAATAAAAGTTCAAATTAAGTCAGAATTTATGAATGATGCCCTAACCTGTCAATCTCTTAATTCTCGGAAAAGATCAGGATGAGTACACGATTGAGCAAGTTAGCAAGATTTGATGTGCTGAATCCTGTGGTCAGTTTGTTCACCTTTATCATCTGTTTCGTATGTAAAGTAATGCCATATTTCACTTCTACTGCTCTCTGGATTTATTAGTTGCGGGCGCGTTAATAGAGTTTCATCTGTTTGATCCATTGCATTGTTCTTCAGGTTTACCGGTTTTGCATCAATTTGGGAAGTACTTCCACCTACAGGTGAACTTCAGAACAGCAGCGCATGAAATACCGAATTGCAAGCAAAATTATGATATCGTACCGTTTGAAATATAATTGATACCGGTATTTTTCCAGTACCGGTATACCGCACATCCCTAGCTGTCATCCTGCACGGCTTGGAGGGCAGGCTGTCACGCTGGACACGATGAACAATCAGCAATATAGACATGCTGCTTCGCCACTTTAAAGATGAAGATGGGAAGAAATGGAAGCACACAACTACTGTTGATCAGGCAGTTCAAAGTGCTTTACATAAAAGTAAAAAAAAAAAAAAAATCACAATAATAAAATTCTAAAATGATTTTTAAAAAATGATTTAAAATCAAATTAAAACAGTTAAGAACAGAAAATGATGTTAAATAAAATACAGTGCAATCAGTTTGGATGTAGCACAGTGCTCATTCAGTAAAAAAAACTACAAAGATGTGTTTTGAGTCTAGATTTTAATGTAGGTGCGGTTCATGCCTTTGTTTTGATTCTAATCATGGTCCCTGACAATAAATTATTTACCAAAATAAGAGGGCTATACCAAAGACAGCTAGTGTAGTGGTGTCTGAAACCCTAGTGGACATTCTGCAAGGCATTCATTCAAATCCACAATGAACTGCAAAAAGAGGTACTAGGAGTGCCACCAACGGCTAGAGAACACCCACAATGCACGGTGCGGTTCATGCCTTTGTTTTTGGGTTATAATCCATGGTCCATGACAATAAATTAATTTACCAAAATAAGAGGGCTCATACCAAATGCATGTTATTTTTTATTTAGTATTCCAGCCTGAATAAGATATTTCAAAATAAAAGACTTTTAAATATAGTCCACAAGAGAAAATAAATAGTTGAATTTGTAAAAATGACCCCATTCAAAGTTTACATCCCCTTGATTCTTAATACTGTGTTGTTACCTGGATTATCCACAGGCTGTGTTTTTGTTTTTGTGATAGTTGTTCATGAGTCCCCTATTTGCAAACTATTACAGAGGGTGAAAACTTTTTGAAATTGAAGATCAGGGTAAATGTAACTTATTTTGTTCTCTGAGAAACATGTAAGTAACTTCTGTAGCTTCTGAAGGGCAGCACTAAATTAAAAAAAGAAAAGATATTTAGATAAAATAAGGAAAGATTTAACACATCTTTGTTCTGTTCAAGAAGTGTACACCCCTCGGATCTTATGCATTGTGTTTCCTTCTGGAAGCATCAGTGAACATCGAAACCTTCTGTAAGAGTTGAATATGAAGTCCCTAAGTTGTACCTCCACCACTGCTGGCATTAAAACCTCTCTTTGAGTGATTGCCTCATGTAGTGATTAAGAAGTACGTGTAAATCTGAAACCTTTCCTTGCTGCTCATACAAATGGCTGTTTATATTGCGGGTAACTTCATCCACATTAAGAACATATGGTGGCAGGTGAATTCGTTCTCGCAGTATCAATTCTTATGGGGGCATTACAAGAATTTCTTTATTGGAGAATTTCGTGCCACACAGTTTGCAGGTTCTGAAAGAAATCTCTCTAGCGTGACTTCTTATGTGGGTATAAAGGTTTTTGTTATGCTTGAAACTCTAGTCCACACGATGGCATGTGTAAGGTCTCTCTCAAGTGTTGAATTCTCTGTGGACTGCAAGGTTTTGTTTTTGACGAGTGAAATGTTTTCCACACTGTTGGCAGATATATGAAAGGCTTTTCTCCAGTGTGAATCCTCATGTGGTCATTAAGAGTGTGTTTATATGTAAAACTCTTTCCACATTGAGTGCATGTATAAGGCTTCTCTCCAGTGTGAACTCTCATGTGGCTTTTAAGGCTTCCTTTTTGATTGAAGCTTTTTCCACACTGATGGCAGGTGAAGTAACTGTTCAATTTGGGCTTCTGAGCTCTTTTTGGTGAGGAAGTCTTTTCAGTTTCACAGAAATTTTCTCCATTCTTGAAATCGTGATGTATTTTCTCAAAGTGATCTTTCTCTTCCATTTCAGCTAGTACTTCACTCTCCTCTTTCAG
This sequence comes from Cyprinus carpio, assembly GCF_018340385.1. Classification (NCBI taxonomy): domain Eukaryota; kingdom Metazoa; phylum Chordata; class Actinopteri; order Cypriniformes; family Cyprinidae; genus Cyprinus; species Cyprinus carpio. The sequence continues at coordinate 7,036 of NW_024873116.1, read as the reverse complement.
CGACCATCAGGTCTAAAATGAAGAAAGACAAATACAATTTAACACCAGTTTAATAGCACACAGCAACAGACATCCAAACCAACAACATGCTTGCTAGATTCTATATGGACTAAGCCAGTGAAAGAGGAGTTGTGTCAGTCCAAGTAAGCTGGCAGTCATCAAAACCCCTCAACACTTGAGCCAGGAGAAATAGTTTATTACAGACCAATCCCAATGTTCAGTTATACAACAAAATGGTATTTCAGTCAGTATTTAAGCCCAGCTGTAGCACAAAAACCTGTCTTTATTAATGCTGGTCTTCACCTGCTATACGAAAATGTCCCATTTCCCACTTATGAAGTAATGACTAAGAGCTTGTTGTATTCAAGTGTTTTAATGTCGGAAAGACTAAAATGTAGCATCCCCATGGTTGACTATCATAAACATTATGGACAATGGGATGTAGTTGTTGTGAACATACAATATGCTTCGAGTGATCGTTCATATCTAGACTATAAATACACTACTTTAGCGACAAGACAATGGGATGTAGTTGTTGTGAGAACAGCAATGACAGCAGCAATGGTTGTCCCCTCCACCATGTTTAAAGATTATGACCCGCCCAACTCGGAAACCTCTGGTATCAAAAATTATTTCCGAATTTCCAGTAGGTGAATAAGCGACTTGAGAGGCATTCCCGTCTACTTTCAGATTAGGAAACTTGTATACTATAATTCCGATAGCACGTGAAGGCAGCATTGAGTTTTCTCCATTTTTGTAATTTACTGATGTTGTAAAACATTTCATGTTGATGTTGTTTAACTGAGATTTTTATTGTATTGTTATACTTTTTTCTCTTCTAACAGACATCTAGTGGTCAAAGTTGATAAATGTATAGATACAGGTGAACCCTATTAAAACACTTTCTGTTCTCTTTTGTTTGGCAACCTGATGAAGGCCTGTTGGTGTTTCTTTAAATGCATCTCTGCAAATAAGGCTTTTTAAAAGCCATAGATTTTTTTTCCACTTTTTAAGGATGTACCAAGACAAACTATAGTTTTTCAACATGACATCACGGTCATTGGTCCTCTTATTAGGCACCATGTATACAGAGTTATTCAAAAGAAGATAAAAGTGATGCAGGTAATGAAGTGAAGTATCTACTGAATGAAGATTGGCTGAGCTTAGTGGAAGTTCATGGAGTTCTTCATGTTTACCCAATCCAATGCCTGTTGGTATATTTAGGAAGATCAATGCCGTTACAGTTCCTGATTCTTACCATTTACCCCCGAATGGAGGGCTGTACTGATAAGAGTTGTAAAGTTGTTTTGTTAGTAAACTTGATTTACTAAAAGGTCAAGTTGTAGTCAAGCCCTGTTAACTTCTGCAGCCTCTGATGTATCCGCTTTGGTAACACAAGACACTCTTTATACAATAAAATTTCCTGTAATGCTACTAGAAAATTCTGTACTGTGAAAATATGAACCTTTATGTTGTAAAGCTTGTGGGAGCCTCATAAAGTGCTGGGGTTTACATCAAGTCTGAGCTCATGAATGCATGTGTGACAGCTGTGTGTCTATATGGCCGCAGAGATGCATTATTTCTAAGAATCTTTGTGTTCATCTGAAGAAAGAAAGTCATATCACATACAGCATAAGAGGGAGTAAATGATGAAAGCATTTCAATTTTTGGGTGGAGTATCCCTTTAATATTACACACAATAATTGTTTTGTTTAGACTGTATCTGTATATTTTCCTTAAACATGTACTATAATTTTCGAATGTGTGTCTTGTCATAAATGTCTAACTTATGCTGCGTTCCAGGCAGGTTTTTGAGCCCGTAAATCACGACTTCAAACCACGACTCACGCAAAACTTTCTGAGTGCAAGAAATTGTAGCTAGATTATTAATTTAATTGCAACGTTATATTGTCCTAAAATCTATTTTTCAATGTGTACCACTTGCATAAACACTGCATCCGTAGGCAATATTATCTGTAGGGGCTGCCATTGTTGTTTCCCTGGCGATGTGACGTCATAGTTCAGAACTGGGAGAGTACATCGATCTAGAACGAGTTCACGGGTGGGAAGTCATGGGTTTGACTGCTGTTCCAGTGCACTTTCACGGGTAGAAGGTTAGAAAAGCACGGGTTGCCTGGAACGCGGCATTATAATCAGGATCTTCTCCGGTTAAAGGCAGCATTAGTATTTGTCTGGTCATGTGATCTCAACATGTCTGTCCACATGAGGCTTCAAGACAAATTAAACCGCTTTAATGACGACACTTACATAACGTTCTTCAAAAATACCATTCATTTCTGTACAGCATGTAATTTTTAATAAGGATCAAATGAGTTCAGCTTTGAGAATGAAAACCAACCTGTTTGTGTCTCAGTATCTTCATGTTTGACTCTGAATTCTTCATTACTCGTGTCTTCACTCTCCTCTTTAATAAACACCATCTCTGTTTTTTCCTCAGTATCTTCATGTTTGAATCCTAATGCTTCTTCAATCTTCACGTCTTCACTCTCCTCTTTAATAAACTCCATCTTTATAATTGTAATCTGGGTGCATCTCGATCAGCTCTAGTTCAGTAGTCAGCACACTGGTAAGATAAAGTCAGTCAGAGTCAGAGTTAATGGCCTTAAATGACCTGGTTAGCCAAAACACACTCAAAACTAGCACACAAAACACCAACTTATATTTAAAAAGTTAATATTTAAGTATTCATGGTTTATATTTTGTATCCAATAATATGTAGATTAGTTTCCACTTTAATGAAAACATTACTGTTGGTTAGTAAATGTCAAATCACACGTTTGTTTGCTGTTCTCGTTGCATTTACAGTTTTGAGCAAGCGCGCTGATTCGAGCGCTTCAAAACAGTGAATCAATTGATTCAATTGACTCGGAGTTTTCAAAAAGCGAAGCTCCGTTTATTTGCTAGTGTTTGTAATAAACTGATTCACGAGCGAAATGAGACGCCTTATTAGTTAATCATGTGCAGATGCGCTTTACTAAAAAATAACGCTCATAAATGTTAGATGAAACGTTACAGCGATAAATTAATAATAAATGATTTATTTTACATAGCTTGCCAAAACTATTTAAACACTCCAGATGCTTAAAAACACCAACCTTTCTTCAGACGCAGGAGCGCGGCGCAGCCTTATAACGTCACATCGCCAGACCAAAATAAAAGTCCTCTATAGCGCATTAGAAATTTATAGATACATAGACATACATTATTTACATTCAGAAAACACATAAATAACAAAACATATTCTTGTAGAATGTTTAATGTAGTAAATATTCAGCAATTTTTTCTCAGGTCAAGCGTCACTCCAGCTGTTTCTAGTCTTTTGGTGATTTTCAGACAGACCTAAATCTCAACATATGTCCTTATTGCTTGTAGACTCAGAGGATAAAGAGAAACATCTTCATTTCAGAGCTCTAAAATACGCAGCCTCATGTCAACATGACAAAGAAATCAGAGAATATGTTTGACTTTTAAATGACAAGAGTTTATTAAAAATACACAATAGAGACATACAAATACAGAGCCAATCTTAATCAAGGGAAAACATTGCATTAAACCATTTTTTACCCAGTGCAGCAATAAACATCTGGCAAATTACACATTTTGTTTAGAAGATATGTTTATAGCTGTAATATACATTCAAAGAAATAATCTCCTGTGGTGAATTGTGAATTACACTGCTGTTACATTTGTCTACAGCTGTAACTCAAGGAAAACTCGCATTCAGTCGTTTTGCTTTACATTGATTTAATATTTTTTTAATATTATAATATTGTTAAATTGTTATAACATTATTAAATAGCTGATAGCCCTGTGCAGAAATAAAATATTTGTTAAACTATGCCGTTATTTAGTAGAAACCTGTTTTGTGTAATATAGATTTAAAACTCAAATGTCACCCAACTGTGGTGAATAAATTAATGTTCAATAAATGTTCAAAATCTTGTTTGATGTTTACAAGTTGTGTGCAATCAATGACGCAGGGTCATTGTACAAATGATGCATAACAAGCTAGCATTAGTAAATGTGGTCACAAATTCAGCTCTCTTTGACAGATTAGCGTGCTTGAAATGTCAAAGTTTTGTCAAAATGCTTAAATAATATCTGTACAGAATAAATAGATTCTTATTTACATTTATGCACTTAGCAGACGCTTTTATCCAAAGCAACTTACAGTGCACATTCAGGCTAACATTTTTTTTTTTACCTAACGTGTTCCCTGGGAATCGAGCCCAACAACTTTTGTGCTGCTAATGCAATGCTCTACCACTAAGCCACAGGAACACTTTTATCAATTTATTCATTTTGATTTTCAGTATTATTTAAACATCAGCTTTTACAGTTTCAATCAAAACATGTTGTAAAAAATGTAGTTTTATAGAATATCAAGTTCACAAACAAAATGGGCATCAGTTCACTTATGGTTGCAACGTATTTTCTTTATTTTTTCCCCCCAATGTATAAGATTTTTTTTTTTTAAGAAGCGCTGGTCTGGAATCCTGTTTGAATTCCTAAGTTGGCAAGACTTTATTCTTCATGAAAATCTCTATAAAGAATTATTAAATTCTAATTTGGTAATTGATAAATCTGTATATAGCTATAAGATTAAAACTGAATTAGACAATCAAAATGTAAATGAAAAAGCACCTGTAACAGTGCTTTGCCTTCGTCTTTAATTTTCCTCATCCCTTCGTTAGGATATTTGATATTAGTTAGGAGTCAGACTAATATTTTGTCAATCTCTTTTCTTTGTCTGGGTGATTAAAGCTCTTTGTCGACAGGCAGCTGCAATGTTGATATTACAAACCGTGTGACCATGTTGTATGATTATATGACTGATTTTACATGGAGGATCAGGTCTTCTTAGCAATGGACTGTCCCTAATTCCTGATCAATGATCACGATCAGAAGATCTGGAGTTTGCCAAATCACCTCAGATAAATTAAGTGAGAAACAGACTGTCTGTATTGAGTGAGATTGTGTTTTGGATCACTTGATCATAAAAGCCTTTTTTTTATTCATTTGTGGTGCATTCAAGTCCTCCGGGAAGTTTGTATTTACTAGTTGACGAGTCGGTAATTACAACGTCAGGTTGCGTTCAAGTCACTTTGGTCGGTACAAGATGGCGATTTAACTTGTCTGCATAAAATTCAAATTGATTTTTTTTTTAACTCTACATCTACAAAATGATGAATAAATTCTGTGCATGATTTTGTTATTGTTACTTTTTGTTTTTTGTCCTCAATTTATAATGTAAACTGAATCATTATATATTCTTTGGTAATTTTATTAATTTCAACAAATTTATCAACAAAAAAAAATCTACAATCAACAAATACATTGCATCATCCATTGCATCTGACACGTTTTCTCACTGACACGCCCCCAACTCGGAAACTCGGGACTTAAAGAAAATTTTAAAACTTGCACAAATCGAGCACAAACGAGTTAGAACAATTTAGCTACCTTGAAATATAAGCTTAGTCAACTTCGAAATATGAAGTTGGTGAAAACTTGGAGCTGACTAAACTTAAAAATTCAAGGCAGCACAAACAATTTTGTTTTAACTCTGCGGCCGTGCTAAACAGGGTGGAGAGGAATGTTTCTGTTATATTAAGAAGAAGTCATAGTCGTTTCTTTTAACAGCAAAAAACCGGCACAAATCGGGCACAAATGAATGACACCAGTTTTGTGCGATTTAGATGACCTGGGGTGGACAGTGATGTCACAGCCTCCAAAAATATTTTGGTTATATCTCGGAAGGAAAATAGATACAGTGTTTGTATTAACGGCACACAATCGAGCACACACAAAACTGCACTGGTTTGGAGCGATTTGGGCAACATGGGGGTGGAGAGTGATGTCATCTCGCACAAATCAGCACAAACGTAGCACAAATGAATGGCATAGTTTTGGTGATTATTTCTTTTTATGGGAAATCAGCACAAACGTAGCACAAATGAATGGCATAGTTTTGGTGATTATTTCTTTTTATGGGGTGCCAACTTCACTGAACTATCACGTAGAGCCCTGGCTCTATTTATGTGTGTTGATCAGCACCACAGAAATTGTCATTTGTAGTAAAAAAAACTAATAAATCAATTTTATGAAGAGAAGTAGTTTTATTTATATAGCAACTTTCCATAGCTCAAGGTCACTTTACATAGTGCTAAACAAGAGACATTTGCACACACCACATACACAATACAAACACATAAGGACCACATATAGACACATTATCCAAAATACATATTAAAAAGATATACGTTTCTTGAATGTAGACAAAAATGATTATATTACGAAGTGTAAGGGGTAGCGAATTCCATAATTTTTACTAGCATTAACACTAAATGACCTACCACTTTTCGGACAGCCGAAAACGAGGAATGGACAAAAGACCTAGCTCACATGATCTGAGGGTTCAGGCAGGAGAGTAGGAGTACAGTAGGTCAGGACAGATATGTAGGCGCAAGACCATTTAATTCCTTATACGTAAGAAGTAATATCTTAAAATGGATACGTGATGCTACAGGTAACCAGTAAAGATTACACAGTAGAGGAGTAATGTGAGAAGAACACCTGGTGGAGGTGAGAACTCTTGCTGCTGAGTTTTATACAGAATATACTGTAACCCTTGCAAGAAGTTTTTTTAGGCAGACCAAGAAATGAGCATTGCAATAATCCAGAGGTGATGTGATTAATGCATGAATTAAGATTTCAGTATCAGCTAGAGTTAGAGAAGATCGAAGACGTGCAATCTTTACGAAGATGGAAAAAAGAGGTTTTAACAACAGAAGAAATATGAGAGGCAAAAGATAGAGATTAATCAAATAAGACACCAAGATTACATACAGATGAAGCAGGCTTAACATGAACCCCGCACTGCATTTCACACAAGTTCATTTTTCTATAAATTTCCTATAAAATATGTATTTTTCAACCATTCAATGTGGCATCTGGACTTGTTTGATTCCTAGATTAACAATGTTTTTGACTGTCTTTCTGAGAGGTTTGTTAG
>NW_024873115.1:0-36901 GCF_018340385.1 Cyprinus carpio | reverse complement strand
TTTATCTCCTGGCACATTTAATTATTTATACTTTTTATTTTTGGAGACATATGTGGGACTTATGAATTAATATATTTATCCATTTATATATTTAGTTTATTTGTTGTTTTTGCAGGTTTCGTGTACAGGTGTAGATCAAAGCCGTACTGTCATCAGTTCTCAGTTCCACGCAACAGAAAAGTAGTAGTCATGTGTAGTAGTAAGGATTATTACAACTACATTTAATCTATCAATCATCAAACAACCAGACTAATGAATGGCTCGACACAAACCGTACCGGGGGATATAGCATAGACAAAGAGCTTTTTTTATACTACGCATACACACACATTTGTGTGCCCTGATTGAAATTAGTTTTATCATTATTAAATATTAATTTACACTGCATCTGCGGTCACAACTACCCCTAGCCTACTTTTTTAGACAGAATCAACTGTGTTTATGTAATTTTGTGTATTTGACAGTTTAAGCCCAATAAGACGCATAAGATTGCGTAGATTGATAGATTGTAGACTTCTGGTAGATTGCACGCGCTTCGCGTGTACACGCTCAGAAACAGCAAAACAAATTAAATGTTGATGCAATGTTTATGCATTTATTTACACACGCAAATTATAAACATTATATGACTGCGAAAAACTGCAGTGTCACGTGAACGTAACTCTACCACTGCGTTAACGTGTGATTTGAACTGTACATCTCGTTGTACAGTATGTTTGAGACGGAGGAGCCAGAAACTGCAAACTGTTCACCGGAAAATGTCATCTGAACATCCCACTTTTGTTCTTTTTTACCAACCAAGGGGAGAAAAGACATGGCAGTCAAGTGTTTACAGCATTTACTGACTCTCACAGCACAATTAAATTCTGTAAATACATCTAAAAGCAACTTCAGAATGATGCTGCTTGTCTAATGCCACCGATGCAGCCGCAAGATGCCTTTGGTTAAAACTGACTTTAGTGTCAAACTAATTTTATTGACTAATTTAATTCTTACATTTATAAAATCGGTTTTAAATCTTTTAGATGGCAATAAATATAAAAATACTCTTCATCTCTGGCTTTATTGTTCAAAGTGTCTACCCTTCAATCGATTTTGCTTTGTGCTTCCCTACAATGTAGCTTATGCAATTCTCTCCGCGCTGTCCAGTGCATCGCATATAGTTTTTAGCACTCAGATTTCAAGAGTTGGTCAGCTAAATAAAACAGCAGTGTGCAAACACTATGTAGACTAGGGGTAGTTGTGAGAGCCAATGCCACATAAATGAATATTCAATAAGATAAATTAGTATTTCACAGCACGCAAATGTATCTGTACACAGAAGAAAGCTCTGTTCAGGTACGGTTTGTGTCGAGATATTTATTAGTCTTGCTGTTTGATGAGAGAGAGATTAAATGCAGTTGCAACTTGCAATAAACTGTAATAATCCGTACAACTGTATCAAATGACTATTATTCTTTCTGTTGCACGGAGCTGAGTAAGAACTGATGACAACATGGCTTGATTTTGGTGGACCAATCATCAAAAAAGGAGCGTTTATTCCAAACCATGTAGAGATCTAATATTCAAGCTGTTTATATCCATTTTGGTTTTATTGTTTTTCCATTTGGCGGATTAGAACAAAGTGTGATGAAAATAAAAATATAAAAAGACAAGATTTGTTTATGTTCATGAGAAGGGTTTTTCCGTTTAGAAGACAAAAACGAAAAAACAAATTATCCGAAGGTATACGGACTACAGATGTACTAAGGAATTAATCTTAATCTCTGTTGCACTTAGCAAAAGACAATTTTAAAAGACGCAAGAGAGACATCCTTTATACTTACTTCTTACATAGGAGGCATTTTCCTCTAAATGCATTGTTTTTCTGCCCAACCCAGCCTGCATGTGAATGAGTTGCTCACTCTCTTTAGGCGTTCGGTCAAAGAGGTGAGGCAGCAAATAAATGTTCACAGGCACAATATTTTAGCGGGTTTGCTAGTGGTTGTTGAAGTAATCCGCCTTTTACCAAAACCCCGCCCTTTATTAAAAAAAACAGAAATGATCTGTTTGGCAAAAAAAGTACAATTAAAAAAATAAAATAACTACCATCAAATAATGGCATGTTTCTTTATGTCAGTATTAAATAAAAAATAAAGTAATTGCAAAACCGGGTCATCTCAGTTTGGATGGTGGCCCTCTGCTGAACAAGGTGCTGCCTATGGAGGCGGAATCATGAAATGAATGCATATACTTTTTAAGTAATTTCAACATAACCATGCATGCACAAATTTATTTATATAACGGAGTTTTATTTTCTCACAAACTATCCTTAACGCAATAAAAAATACACAAAAAAACCTGGCATTTTCCTGACTGGGACCAGCTGTACTGCCAGACGTCAGCAATGACAACAAGTGCCTGGCTGACCTTACAACTTCACTGTCCTGTAAACACAGTTTTCAGCAGAATAATTTTTATCTCGTTCATTATTGGTTTAACGGTCCACTGCTTTTTAGCTAGATATCAGTTCAGGGCGCAGGGTAATAATGGTAGTCTTTTGAACACGACGGTCTGTGACAACTATTTGTTGCAGTTCGGCGTGTGAATTAGCCAATAAAATGTCTTACAATAACCCTACATAATGCAATTGTCCTTTCAATATTAAAGTCTTCTCTACTGACTAATGACTGACTCAGTAATAAAGACTGTCTTTGCCGCCATCTAACATGACAGCCGAAATATTTTAACCTCTGCTGCTGCTCACAGCCAGGGACTATTTTTTTTTCCAGCGGAAGGTTGGCTTTTGGTGATTTTTCTTCATGAAAGTTGCACTAATACATTTTATTTTTACTTTAATATGACTATTGAGTGGTAATCGCTTTAGAAAAGCAATAAGGTACTCAAGGCTAGTGCTGTCTCGTGAATAAGTCACGTCTGAAGGAGTTGCAAGCACTCCGGTTCGCGTCGTATTCACGATACAGCACACCCCTCTCGATGTACGACGCAGTCTAGACCGGACGCGAACGGTGCGACGCGACCCGTGAAATCCCCAACAGCACACGGATTCCCCATACTATTTCTGACCTAGTCCCAGCTCTTTGCAACAGTCGCTTCAAGCACTGTGTTGCGTCGCGCCGTTGCGTCCTGTCTGTGTAACTTAGGCCTAGTAGACACACGGTGGCGTTCTAATTAATTTTACACAAAATATACTTTAAAACAAACACCAGAGACCTCTTAGACAAATGTCTCACCTGCTGAGAACGCTAACCTAACATATAAACACAAAATCATTCATGTTTAAGAATCACTTACCTCCGGGCGATTCATGATCAGAGTCAGAGAGTGGCAACCTCTTGAACCACCACCACGTTCGCCCCAATTGGCCAAAATGCTCTGTTCGACTTTTCTGAGATCATCTACTCTTCCCTGTGGATGACCTGTGACCTACTTTCTGTAAGATCTGAATTTTTGAGTTTGAATTTTTGACACTGAATTTTAGAAAACTGAATTTAAAGTTCCGAATTTCTTCACCCTTGAAAACTTGAATCTGATTTTTTTAAAACTGAATATTTGCAGTATAAGAATTCAGAACAAAAAAACTAGCTGTTTGAAAATACATGTCTATAAAATTCAGCCATAAAAAACATTTCAATTTGTTAAATTTCAAATGTTCAATATTCGTTTTAAAAAAATCAAATTCAGAACTATTTAAACTACCAGCTAAAATTCAATTTTGTTAGATTACACTTGCAAATAATTCAAATTTACACAATTCAAATTCAAATCATTTTGTCATAATATTAGCTCCATATAAAGGCAGATCCCTCTCCTCCACCCAGCTAATGATATCTCTTATGAGTAATAGATTCAAGGAGCCAGACCTTCCCTTAACCCCACAAGTTTGATCTGGGTTCACTAATACTGCCATCACCTCCCGTAACCTATTTGTTAAACATTTGCTTAAAATTTTATAATCAGTTGTTAATAAATTTATTGGTCTCCAATTTCTAATATCTTTTTTCACCTTTCTTGTGGATTAAGTGTATAACCCCAGTGCTCATAGACCCAATTAGCTTACCTGTCTTATACACCTCCCTGTATACCGACACCAAATCTCTTTTTGTTATGTCCCAGAAGCACCCATAAAACTCTTTAGGCAACCCATCCCCCCTGGTGTTTTATTTCCTTTCATGGAAGTAAGGGCTGCTTTAATTTCCTCTTCCTTAATCTCACCTCACATTCTATTCCCTCTCTATGTTCCTCGGATAAAGCTCTCTTTATACCTCCCAATAATTCCTCTCCCTTCCTCCTATCTACCTCTCTTTTAGAAAACAGTTCCTTATAAAAGGCACAGACATACTTAAATATGTTTTCTTTCCCTTTAACCTCTCCTTTTCCTGACATAAACCCATCAATTATTTCCCCTTTTTGTTTCTGTTTTATTGTTTGAAAAAAATATTTAGTTACTTTTTAATCTTTTTCCCTTTCTTCTATCTTTGCTAAAAATGCAAACTCCTTTGCCTTTTTAGTATAGTACTTTTTAATTTTCCCTTTTATCTCCGCAATTTCCTCCTCTCTCACCTCTAACCCTCCATTTCGATTTGCCATTATTTTTTGCAATCTATTATTGTCCCTCCAGATCTCCTTTCTTTCCTGTCTTCTTTTCTTTTCTGTATATCTAATGCAAAAACCAGCCATTTCTATTTTCAACACTTCCCACCATTCTAAAAGTGATACATACCCCACTTTAAACTCTTGCCATAATTTGTAAAAATCTTTAAATTCCTTTTTAAAGATGTCATCTTCCAGTAAACTAATATTAATTTTCCAACAACCCTTACCCATATTTACCTCATTATTTACTATTGTGACTAACACCATTTCGTGATCTGAACACCAACATGGTAAAATCCTCAACTCTTTTATTTCTATCCCCCGTGTTATAAAAAAAATAGTCTAGTCTACCTCTATTCCCCCTCATATTACCCCATGTAAACCCTGAATCGTCTTTATTACCTTTCCTATATGCATCCTGTAAGAAATGCTCTTTTAATTCCTTTTTTAAATAAATCCCTGAAAAGTCAACTTCCCCATTTTTTTTCCAAACTATCCAAAGTTATATTAAAATCTCCTCCCATTATTACACATCTATTGGTATCCCACAAAATTGGTAAGTTTTTGAAAAAATCCAATCGTTTACTTCTAACACGTTGCATATAAAAAAGTATAATATAATATAATAAAGCGAAATCTATACTCACCCCATCGTGCATCTAAACATTTTAATCTCCCCGGCACCAGTGATACATAGTTCTCTATCATAAATCCATTATTCTTAAACACAATCCCCAGCCCATCCTAATGTACATTCCCAATACTCCAATATGAAACCCCAGCAGTCCATTCTTTAGTGAAAGTCATTGTATCATCTTCACCTTTCAGATGACACTCTTGTAGGAATGCCACCTCAAAGTCCATGGATAACAAGGAAAAAAACACAGCACCCCTCTTTCCAGCATCTTTCAGACCTCTCACATTGAGGGATACAAATTTCAATTCCGTCATTTATGAAGATCAGCTGGTAATGTTTTATTTTTTTTTTCCATTTCCTTTCCCCTTGTCTGTCTCTTCTATGAACCCAGTGGTCCCTATAAAAAACTCCACATCTTCCCTCGATAGGTAACCACCAGACAGCAACCCTGCCTCCACAACCTCCACCTCCTCCTCCGATGTTGATAAAGGAGGCACATATCGGGGATCTAGGCATCGATGACACACCCGCAATCTCAGGTAAGCCCGGAAGACCCCTCATCATCCATCCGATGATCCAGTGCACTACACAAATTTAATATCTCTATCTTGTTTTCTTCCTCGTTTCCTTCTAATTTCCTTTTATTTGCCCTAAGAGCAAACTTCCAAGACTCTTCAGCTCCTTGCTCTTTCTCATCCTCAGTTCTGTCACCCCAGGAAGTATTGGTTTTATGCTGGAAGGTATCTGGAATCACTGTATCTTTTAATTCACCACCCTCCTCTCCCATTTTCTCCGAGTCCTCAATGGCTGGATTCGTTAGCTCAGCTAGGACGAGGCCTGAAACAGAGCTCCTTGCTGAAACCTCTCTCACACCCTCCATTATTTCTGTATCTGTGGGTGAACCTATATGGCTTACTTCCTCATTTTGGCCAGTAGAAGCTCCATGGTATGCCTGTATTTCCTTAATAACAACCTCAATGGGCCTAAGGTCTCTTCCTTCTTCTCCTCTTGCTGCACTGGCATACGTTCTTTTCCGTTTTGGGCATGTCTTGAAGAGATGATCAGTAGCCCCACACTCTTTGCACACTTTAGGTTTTGGACACTCCGAAGCAGCATGACCCAGATCTTTACAATTCAGACATCTTATATTGCATTGGTATTCCAAGTGTCCAAATTCCTGACATCTCCTACAATATTGAGGCTGACCAGAATACACTATGTATCCCCTTACCCCTGCAATCTTAAAACTGGCCGGAGGATGATGATAACCCTGAAAACCAGCTGGGTCCTCATTGAGTAACACTTGATACTGCCTTTGTCCATTCCACACCCCGAATCTGTCTCTTCTGTACCTTGCCGTAGATATTATTATAACACGGTTTCGAAGAAAAGATTCCACCTCTTCATCTTCCATGTTCATGTCAAACATATTGATTGTCAAAATCAGGAAATTATTTCTCCCCAAAGACTGCATTCTAAACTTATCCAGAGGATGCTCACCTTCCTTTTCTCTGAACTTTTCCAAAAATCCCTGGAACAAAATACTGTCTTTCATCGTGACATCAAAATACTTGTCTTTGCCATTTCTTTGAATTCCAAGAATCCCCGGAGGCTCAATCTTCAACAAATCGATGATGAATTTTTGGAGGAATTCCTCTCTTTCTGGCATCTCTTCTTCTCTGGATCCTTCCCAGTAGAGTCTCGTCGTGTTCTTTATCCTTCTCGAAAAAATTCCTTCCGCCATCTCTTCACCACTCTTTCTCAAAACTTTAGCCACCAAGTACTGCGGTCATGCCACTTGCACTTGATCTTAGCCAAAAGGCCAAGAAGCGATGCTGCTATGGGGCAGCGGGGAGGAAGCGGGACATGGCCATGCCCATCTCGGCTTTGGTAAGTCAGGGAGACCTGAAACGCTGGGGGATGGTAGGACCCTCCCCCGCCTGCAACGTCACCGAGCCTCGCCCCGATCGGCCCGACGGTGGCTCTGCTGCGGCGGAGATTACGGCATCGCTCGTAACTCCCAAATGGTTTGTCGCAGAGCCACGTGCCTCATGTCATCGGAATCCTTGGCTCGAGCCGAACAAGAGGCAGGTCTCGAATTGGCAGGTCACTCTGGCGACATTTTCGGCTATTGTGGATTTTGTCGAAAACTTTCTTTTGCAAACCAGCACCAGGTATTCGGCCCAGTCCGAACCAAAGCAGCACAGAAAGATTCTCTGGAGTCTGACGGTCAATAATCATCCAAAAAAAGTGGAAATTTCCATCCACCTTGGCGAGGGGCCCTCAAAACGTTCACAGGTCGTGTGGCCCAGGTTGCAAAAATGGCTATAACTCCAGAGAGGAATGAGATCACTTCACCCAAATCGGCACGCCTATGCACGGGCTAAGTCTGTGGTCAGGAGAGAAAGGGCGCTGCGACTGGCCACTTGGTGGTGCTGTAAGGTGAAAAAAAAGGAAAAGGAAATGAAAAAGGACAACCAAACAATCATGAAAACAGCTACAGCTCGGCAACAGTCAGTCCAATCGACTTGAAAACTGAGGTCTGTGAGAAATTTCAACTAAACCGCCCACCAGGGGCCGATTTTTCAAGAGCGCAAGTGACTTTTTTATTTTTTCACACAGGCACAACCCATACCAAGCATATAACAGAAGTTCTCCTTCTGAACAGCTCTCTGGATCATTGAGAACCTGAAAAGTAAGCCAGAACAAACGCTTTGTATAAAAAAGGATCAGGAGAGAAAACCCATCTGCTTTTTTCAACCAGCACTTTCAGGGGAGAGCACGAACGCAGTCCCCCACTACCATAAATTATGCAGTCAAGATTCCCACATTTGGGGAATTCGCAGGGGTCAGCATGGCCGGAGTGCAATGGACGAGCCTCGCCCTGGGTGAACCGGCTTCTTGATCATGGTGTCTCCCCTGCCAGGTAAGCATGAAGGCCCAAGCAGCCAGTCAGAGGTACCATTTCCGTCTCTACCGTCCTCATCAACGGTGAACCCCCGCCCCTAGCAAATGAAGGACGGCTGCCTTCCGTTACGGGCCTGCAAACTGCCAAGCGTTGGCACGAGCCGGCAATTCCCAACCCTGGTTTTAGATCAGTGTTTCCCAACCGCGTTCCTGGAGGCCCCCCAACACTGCATGAATGTGTTCTATGTCACCTTAATCAAACACACCTGATTCAGATCATCAGCTCATTAGTAGAGACTCGAAGATCTGAATCGGGTGTCTCAGACAAAGGGTCTCTGTTTTAGATGACTCCCTTTAACCAAACACACCTGAATACATCAATAACCCAGTTAGTTAAATACTCAAAGAAATAGTTAGTGTAAAACAGAGTAGAATACTCAATAAAACAGCAACCATGGCATCTGCAAGGGCAGACCTCAGGGGGAGCCAGGACAAAGCCCTCATTCCTTTTTCTGTTATTCGTCACAATAAGCAGCAATCCCTGAAAAGGGAAGCACACCGTTCCTGGAGACACTGCAATACCAGGCCGATGCGTGGAGTGGACAGAGCAAAAATCCAAAATTGATCCAAAAATCATTTTAATATGTAGTCCCCAGGTAGGGGACGTATCAGATATTAAACTGATAAGAACAGATTTTTTTTCTTTTTCATAGTTTTATTGTCACAGTTTCATTAAAAGCCATATTAGCACACATGAAGTACACTTCATTTAAGAGACACAAAGCACAATAAATGCAATTTGGTCAAAAGTGAAGTAATACAATGTTGAATGTCATCAGAGTCTGTGTAAACAATATTTCAAAGGTACAATATTTTGTAAAATTAAAACAATCAATGAAAGGATAAAACAATAAGACACAAAGTTTAAAAGAAGGGTAATGAGGTAGAAGAACATAAAACATGTGTCAGTAAAACCACTTTAAAAGCTCTCTCTTTCTATTGTATAGGAACGGGTGTGTCCTTATAAACATTTTTTTCATCCACCCAGCTCTCCAAAACCAGTCCCAAGGACCCTCTTAAACCGAGGCACCGCTGCTCCACCCATGATGTTATAGGAGCATCTACGGGCAGTCAGGGCTCGTGGCCATGGGAACCTTTCCTTGTGAAGCTCTGGTCCCCACGTCCGAATGGCGACATGCAGTGTACTCCTGCAGCCTTGATTTTGCCAGCTGTACGATGGCGTGGAGGGACACCTGCATGCGCTTCCCTACCAGCAGGTTTCTGGAGGTCCAAATGGCGTCTTTGATGCAGTTGAGGGTGAGCCACCATTTGGTGTGCATGTGTACTGGCATTTCTTCTTGGCTCACCCCACCTATGACCATCAGGTAGTCTGGGACCCCCCCTGCTGGCAGGTACGGGAATTGCTGGGGACCAGCTGTTGCCCACAGGTCCCTCATGGCACTGCACTCCCAGAGTGCGTGCCTCACGGTCTCTGGTGCGCCACACCCAGGCCGTGGGCAGATGGAAATCTTTGACATGCCTCGGGAGTGCATCACGGCCCTGACCGGGAGGATCTCGTGGGCAATCATCCACGGCAAGTCCCGGTGTCGGTTCTGAAGAGCTGGGTGGGCCACATTGCGCCAAACTTTTGGGGCTTCAACCATGGTGAGCCCGTGCACTGAACACACTTGTTCCCGTTCCTGCACACAAGAGAGGATAGAGCAGTGATTAGTTAAAACTGTCTCACTTTCTTTCTCCAACTTAAAAATCTTTAAGAACTTTTTTATGAAATTGTATGCAGGGGGTTGATCGAACGCAAGGGGTGTCGTCAAGTCTACTGATAAAATTTTAAGGGATCTTAAAAAGGACCCCAGAGCGTACTTTATGTGGAGTGCTGTATATTTGGCCCCTAAAATCAAAGAACTGGTATGCCTTTTCCTCCGCTTTTTGGTGCTTTTTTTACTGTTTCTCTTTTTAACCTCTCCCACTTCGACCCCCATAGAAAGTAAAAGATGGCTCGGTCCAGGGATAGGAGAAAAGATCTAGGGGGGAAAAAACCAGAACATAACAATAAAAACAAGGGTAAAATCACTGCTTTTATGATTAAAACTTTTCCTTCAAAAGTCAATTGTCTCAGTCCCCAGAATGCCAATTTTTTCCTTACTGTCCCAATTGCATCATGCCAATTTCCACTCCCACCCCCCTCTCTGTTAAATTTAACCCCCAATATTTTTAAATTTGTGTTTTGAATGTTAAAATTTAATCCAGCGATCTTGCTAGGTTCCCATGAACCATAAAACTGTGCCTGGGTTTTGTCTCTGTTTAATCTGGCTCCAGATGCCTTCCCAAACCATTCTGTTAGATCCATAGTCCTCTGTATGGATAAAACATCCGTACACAAAAGATTCACGTCGTCCATATATAAAACAGTCTTTGCAGTCAGTCCCCCAGTCCCAGGTATGGTCAGTCCATTAATCCATTGATCCCTTCTCAAGACCTGTTCTAGAGGTTCAATGCAAGCCACATATAGAAGAGGAGATAACGTACAGCCCTGACGGACCCCACTGCGTATATGTATCGCTTTTGAAAGATTCCCATTAACTAAGATTCTGCTGGTTATGTCCCTATACAGCAATCCCACCCAAGCTAAAAATCTTCCAGAAAACCCCATTATTTCCAAAACTTGAAACAAGTAATGGTGCGAGACTCGATCGAATGCTTTTTTCAAAATCTAAATTTACCACTATCAACCGAATATTTCTGTCTCTCACATAACAGATAGCATCTCTTATCTGTACGAGGCTGTCCGTGATCTTCCTTCCTGGGACTGCACAGGCATGATCTGGGTGGATTAGGTCTTCTAAAACTGTTGACATCCGTCCTGTTAAAAGTTTACTAAAAAGTTTACAATCAAAGTTTAAAAGGGTTATGGGCCGCCAATTTTTCAGGTTTGTCTTGTCATCTTTTTTGTGTAATAATGTCATTATACCCATCCTAAAACTGTCCGGGAGTCGATCGAGGTTGTCAAAGTCATTAAAAACTGCCAATAAGTCTTGTCTTAAAATGTCCCAAAATGTCAAATAAAATTCTAAAGGAAGACCATCAGCTCCAGGAGACTTACCCCTTTTGAATTTTTTGATACTTTTATCCATCTCAAGAAAGTTAAAATCGTTTATTAAAATACCACTATCTTTTACTGTTTTGTCCACGAAGGTTAGAATTTCATTTAAAATACTATGATCGCTGTTCTTTTCCTCATACAGCTTCTCATAGAAGTTCTCAACTACTGTTAAAATGTCTTTTATATCTGTTTTAATGTCTTCTCCTTTATCTTTCAAACTTACCATCGTTCCACCTCTTTTAACAATTTTCTTAAAGAAATACCTTGTACATTTCTCTCCCTCCTCTATTTCCTTCTCTTTACTCCTCAGAATAACTCCTCTGCTTTTAACCTCAGCCAATTCCAACATTTCTTTTTTTACTTCTTTAATTTCATCAATAAAATCAAAACCTTGATTGTGAAGATAAAAGTAACGTTGTAAACGCTTTTGCAGTCCCATCATTTTTCTCTTTTCTTTTTTCTTTTTTCCCACCCAGCTAAAAAACTCTTGGTCCTTGCCTTCACCATCTCCCACCACTGTGCTCGTGAATCAAAAAAGTCTTGTAAAGTCTGCCATTTGTTATACTGCTCTCTATATTCTTTCACTATATCCTGATCCTCTAACACGGAGCAGTTTAACTTCCAAAGACCTCTGCCTGTAGTCACACCAGGGGGAAGTGATAGAGTGCAAGAAAGCATAGTGTGGTCAGAAAAGAAAAGGGGGGTTGATCTAGCATCCATTAACGACCAGTCTCTGATAAAAATATAATCAATGCGGGAAGCTCTCTTACCATCACCACTGAACCAGGTGTAGCCCGCATTATTAGGATGCATGGATTTAAAAACGTCCGTCAGTCTAAAATCTGTTGTTATGTTTTTCAATAAAATTGTCGTTTTGTCCTCTTTAAAATCTTCTGCTGCCCCTTTCCTATCTTTTCTCTGTAGAATACAATTAAAATCACCTGCAAAAATCAGGGGCATCTTGCCTAGCAGATGGGACTGCATATCTTTTAAAAGGCTATACCTGTCATTTTTATCTGGATATCCATAAATATTTAAGACATTAAAAACCCTTCCTAAAAAAGACAAATTAAGTAAAATAGCTCTTCCGTCTCTTACCACCGTGCTCCCCTTCACCAGGATTTGAGGATTTTTTATCAAAATGGCCACTCCATCTGCTTTATTATTGTTGGATCCACTCCAAATGGAGGGTCCGTGTGGCCATTTGTCTTCCCACTTCTTATAATTGGTTAAAAAGGGGAGAGAACATTCTTGCAGTAAAAAAAATGTCAGAAGGGACTGTACTTAAAAAAGGATAAAAATGTTCTGTGCTCGTATTTGTGACCATACACTTCTCACATTTAAAGTTGAGATTGTGATTGCCATGAGCTGTGATATATAAAAGGGTATATAAAACATAAAAATCATTATTAAATAAAAGAATAAATAATAAAATGACAGGTAAAACCTTAAGGGACTATAGACATTTATTCAAAAAATAAATCCATTTCTTGTAAGTCAGGCCCTTCCTTTATTCCTATAAGGGAGGAATCTGGAATTTGTGCCTGTCTTTCTGCTAAGGGCAGCTCTGGGAGTAGATGTTTTGAGCTCTATCGACAAGAAAGAAATTTCATTTGCAGTGTTCAAAGGGAACAGCCTGTTCAGGTCACCTGAGGAAGATGACTCTGACATCTGCCCCATACAATCTTTTTTTTCAATTTCTTTCATGAGGGGGGATTGTGCAGCCCTCTTCTTAGTCAGCTGAGCACATGGAAAGGAAATGTCCAACTTACCTTCTTCCTCTTTTTCTTCTTCTCCTTCTGAACCCTGGTCTTTACTTCCAACAATATCACCTGTTTTTTTCTATTTCGTTTCTTTCCGTTTGAAGATTTTCCATTGGGGTTTGGTGTTGCTCCTCCCCCTTACTTTCTCCTCCACCACTCCCCACACTTACCTGAAAATTCAAATCTATAGGCTCCGCCTCCTCGTTACCACTGGAAATGTTTGTTACAATGGCCATTTTGTTGGCCTTAACTCTATTGGCAAAATATTTGGGGCAATCTCTGTAGAGATGGTCCATTTCACTACAAAGGTTGCACCTTCTGCCATTGGGACATTCCTCAAAGATGTGCCCAATTTCTCTACACTTTTTACAAAATAACTTCTGGCAAGCTTCGACCAAATGCCCAAACTCTCCACATTTCCGGCAGAGCTTGGGCATGCCCTGGTAGTGTATGTAGCCTCTGTTTTCTCCAAGTACTATCATTGATGGAAGATGCCTCAGGCCCTGGTGCCCCTGGGGGTCTTCCCACTGTTTAATGGGTACCCTCCAGGAGCAATTCCAGATTCCATCTTCATCTAACACCTTCATAGCCTGGCCTGTAACAGTGCAGTATCTCCCCAGCCATATGCAAATGTCCTCTCCATTCACAGTCTCATTGAACATCCTAACTATAACCACCTTACGGGAGTTATCAGTTAACTTCTCAACCTTAAACATGGAGAACTGGGTCTTAAGTGTCTCAAACCTTTGCCAGAAATCTGTAAGAAGTGCTGAAGTCTTAAAACTAACATCAAAGCCTTTGTTAAAAGGCAGGGACAGAATACAATTCAAATCCAAAGGATTAAAACCTAGAACTTTTTGAACAAACTTCCAAGAGAAGTCCAGTCTAGACAATTCAAAAAGTTTTCCTTCTTTTTCTAGAAACAAGAAATGCACACTGTGGTGCCTCCTCAGACCGGCACATGCAGCCGACATGACGGAGGCACCACTAACTTTTAAAAAACCTTAAAATACAAAAGTAGAATAAAAGGACTTACCTTGACAATTATGTAGAAAAGCTCCACACGAGCAGGAAAAATGTACCTCCAAACAGATTAAAGCCTGCACTATAGAAAAGAACAAGCCTAAGGTCTGCCTGGGGGCGATCGCAGTCTTAGCCAAAAGGCCGAGAAGCGATGATAAGAACAGATTTTTTTTTTTTTCGAAAAAGTTTTATTGTCACCAAAGAACAGGTACTACATAAGAACAGATTTTTTATTTATTTATTTTTTTCGAAAAATTTTATTGTCACCATTTTCATTTTTTCCATTTGCATTTGTACATTTTTACACACATTTTTCTTTTCAAGCACACGTTAAAACAAGCAATTAAATATAAATACACATGGTAAAATAAAAGGAATACAATCTTTGTAAAAAAAAAATCAAAGTCCATGTTTGTGGTGTGTTTAAAAGGTGTGATCGATTTCAAAAGTAAAATACAAATAAAAAAAAACAAAAAAAAAAAACAAACAAGCATCATATTTCTGTCAATAAAACCAATTCCATTTATAAAACACAATAAAAACACCAATTAAAAGTCTTCTGTTGTGCAAGACCGGGGGTGAGTCCTTATCAAGTAGGTCTTCACCCCACTCTCCAAAACAGGCACACGAGATGCCACTTTGTCTGCTCAGCGGAGATCCCCTCTCCTCCGGCCCGCTGGCCCGCTGTTCCCGTAGCCAGATTGGTGAGGGTGCATCTACGGGCAGCCAGGGTCGGTGCCTGCCGGGACCCTCTCCGTGCAACCCCGGCCCCCCCGTCCGAATATCGTCGTCCGGTACCCCTGCAGCATTGATGTTACCTTTAGCTCGCATGCATGGAGGGTTGCCGTAACGCACTTCCCCATCAGCAGGTTTCTGGTGGCCCAGATGGCATCCTTGATGATGTTGAGGGTGAGCCAGAGCGAGGTAAATTCCTGTGCCGACAAGTCCTTCAAGCCCCGGCCCACCCCAAGGATGGCGAGCTGGTACCCGAAATGGGCCCCACCCGCTGGTAGGCACAGGAAATACAGGGGGCTGGTTCTGGCACACACGTCCCGTGAAGCGCTGCACTCCCAGAGCAGGTGGTGGACGGTCTCCGGGGAATTGCAACCGGACCGAGGGCAGATGGGGTTTTTGGCCATGCCTCTGGAGTGCATAACCGCCCTGACCGGGAGGATCTCATGAGCCACCATCCACGATAAGTCCTTGTGCCTGTTCTGGAAAGCGGGGTGAGCCGCATTCCGCCAAACTTGTCTGGCCTCACTTAGTGTGAGGCCCGGAACTGGACTCACCGGTTCCCGGTCCTGCACAACAGAAATGAGAGACTTGTGATTAATTAAAATGGTGACATCTTGCTGTTCTAAAAATTTCTTTAAAAACTTTTTGATAAAACTATACTCTTTAGGTAGGTTAAAAGACACTGGGCATTTCAGGTCTACTGGTAAAATCCTTAGGGTTCTGAGGTAGGACCCCATCCAGAATCGGGTCATGGCTGCTGTCTTGTTTTCGCTGGATGGGGTCACTGCATATCTGATATGGAGAGAGGTAAAACAGCTGCCTAAAAACAGGTGGGGGTCTGGGAGTCCTTTCCCCCCATTCTCTGGTCTTCTTTTGACAACCTCCCTCTTAAGGCACTCCCACTTAGACCCCCACAGGAAGTAAAAAAAGTCCTCTCCAACCTCGCCAGGAATTTCCGTGGGGGGCTAAAAACAGAAGAGACAAGTAAAACAACGGTAAAATCACAGATTTAAAAATTAAAACCTTGCCTTCAAACGTCATCTGTCTCAGTCCCCAAAACCCCAGTCTTTGCCTAGCTTTCCCTAAAATGTCAGTCCAGTTACCCCGTCCTCCACCCTTTTTGTCAAACTTCACTCCTAAAATTTTGAAATCATTCTCTTTAAAAGCTAAATCAAGCCCACCTGTGTCTATGTCTCCCCACGGCCCGAAGAGCTGGGCCTCGGACTTGTTTCTGTTAAGCTTAGCGCCCGAGGCCCGACCGTACCAGTCAGTCAAGTCCAATGCTCTTCGTATAGATAAAACGTCCGTGGCTAAAAGAGTTACGTGGTCCATGTATTAAACACAGGTCGCCGTCAGTCCTCCCGTCCCAGGCAGGTCTAGTCCTTTAATCCATTTGTCCCTTCTCAAGATCTGTGCCAGTGGCTCAATACAAACCACATACAGGAGGGGAGATAACAGACACCCCTGTCGGACGCCGCTGTGGATATTCACATTTTTTGATAGATGCCCGTTAACTAAAATTCTGCTAACCAGATGGTTGTATAGCAGTCCCACCCAGGCTATAAACCTCCCTGGAAACCCCATTTTTTCCAGTATCTTGAAAAGGACCTGGTGCGAGATGCGGTCGAATGCTTTTTCAAAATCTAAATTTAGGACTACTCGCTGAATGTTTCTGTCTCTCGCGTAACAGATGGCATCTCTGATCAGTATCAAGCTGTCCGTGATCTTCCTCCCAGGCACAGAACATGCTTGATCCGGGTGGATCACGTCCTTTAAAACGGTCGACATACGCATAGATAAAATTTTGCTAAAAATTTTGCAGTCAAAGTTTAAAAGTGTAATTGGTCGCCAATTCTGCAGGTCAGTCTTGTCTCCTTTTTTGTGTAAAAGTGACACTATCCCTATTCTAAAGCTGTCAGGAAGTCTGTCGAGAGTCTCAAATTCTTTAAAAACAGTCAGTAAGTCATGTGCTAAAATATCCCAAAATGTCAGATAAAACTCTAGAGGAAGACCGTCTACTCCAGGGGACTTTCCTCGTTTAAAACTTTTAAGAGCTTTTTGCATTTCTAAAATTGTAAAATCTTGGGATAAAATAGTGCATTCGCTGTCGACTTTTCTTTCTAAAAAATCTAAGACTTCTCCTAATGTGTTGGTGTGTACTTCTTTTTCATTGTATAAATTTTCATAAAAAGATTCAGTTTCCTTTAAAATATCTTGCGTCGTGCGAGCTTCCCTCCCTCTACTTTTTAAAACAGTAATTGCCCCACCCCGTGAAATGATCTTTTTAAAAAAATACCTAGTACACTTTTCACCTTCTTCTATCTACTTCTCCCTGCTCCTTAAAATAACACCTTTACTTTGTATCTCGGATAACACTGACATCTCTTCATTAAAATCAAAACCATTGTTTAAAAGGTTAAAATACCTCTGTAGTCGATTTTGCAGCCCCATCATGCGTCGTGTTAACCTATTCTTTTTTTCCTTGCCTATTTCCCTAAAAAACTGTCTCGTCCGTTCCTTCACCATCTCCCACCACTGTGCGCGTGATTTGTAAAAGTCTTGGAGGGTCTGCCATTGGCTGAACTGCTCCCTATATCCCCTAACTACTTCCTTATCTTCCAAAAGGGAGCAGTTCAGCTTCCAAAGCCCTCTA
Source organism: Cyprinus carpio (assembly GCF_018340385.1). Classification (NCBI taxonomy): domain Eukaryota; kingdom Metazoa; phylum Chordata; class Actinopteri; order Cypriniformes; family Cyprinidae; genus Cyprinus; species Cyprinus carpio. Next base: position 19,466 of record NW_024873115.1, on the reverse strand, counting down.
CCTACTATCACACCAGTGGGGAGTGTAAAAACATAGTCAATGCGAGAGGCTCTGGTGCCATCACCACTGAACCAGGTGAAGCCCTCCTCTCTCAGATGCATTGCTTTAAAACAGTCAACTAATTTAAAATCTCTAACTAAACTCTGCAATAAAACCGATGTCTTATCCACTTTAAAATCCTCTCCTATCCTCTTCCTATCCTTTTTCGATAAAACACAATTAAAATCCCCTGCCACCACTAGGGGAGCCCTACCTAGCATGTGGGGCTGCAAGTCTTCTAAAAGTTCATACCTATCATTTTTCCCAGTATACGGGTACACATTAAGAATGTTAAAATCTTTGTCTAAAACAGTCAGATTGACTAAAATTTCCCGTCCGTCTCTTACCACTGTGCTTCCCTTCACCAAAATATGTGGGTTACCTATTAGAATTGCGACTCCATCATTTTTATTGTCATTGGAGCCACTCCAAATGGAGGGCCCCAGGGTCCACATTTCTTCCCACTTCCTATAACTTTTTAAAAAAGGCAGAGAACACTCTTGCAGTAAAAAGACATCTGATTTAACAGTTTCTAAAAAGGATAAAATGCTCTGTGCTCGCAAGTGGGATCTCACACTTCTCACATTGATGGTAGAGATAGTGAGAGCCATGAGCAGTAGGGTAAAAAAGGTATGAACCATAAAAAAGACATATTTAAAATAAGGAAACTATAGAGGTGTAATTAAAATCAGGTTGTATCTTGTAGCACTTGCTCCTCCTTTTTCCCAAGCAAATTGGGATCTGGAGGAAAAGTGCTCGACCCTTCAGGAGCTGCAGAGAGAAACTCTTGTGGCTCCCTTGGTGACGATGTTCTTAGCTTGATATGTAGAAAAGAAACTTCATTTGGAGATTCGGCTGGCCACATACGGTCTAGATCTTCAATTGAGGAGCTATCTAGCTGATGTAATGCCTTTAACCTTTTCTCCTCTATTTCAGATAGAGGAGATCTCGCAGTTCTTTTCTGCACTTGAGCATTCGGGAGTGAACAATCAGTTTCACTCTCACTGGTTGCAACACTCACCTCCGAGACAGTTTCGAGGGAGGAAGCCGTTTCCTCCTCTCCATCTTCCATGTTGTTTCCCTTCTCTAGCTGTTTAAGAGTGGCTTCCTCCCTCTGTGTCGGTAACTCTGCCTCCGTGGCCGCCCCACTTCCTTTCTCTTGCCCAATCCCTGAGGATGGCGGGAAATTTGAATTTCCCACCAAAACCTCAGGGCCCGCCACCTCTCTTTGTTTGATCGTTTGCTCTTCTGGTGGGGCGGCCATTTTGTTGCCTTTCAGTTTGTTGGCAAAACTCTTGGGGCAATCTCTATAGAGATGATTTGTGTCACCACAAAGATTACACTGTCTTCCAATGGTACATTCTTCAAAGACATGTCCAACTCCTCTACACTTCCCACATATTAACTCCTGGCATGCATCTGCTAAATGCCCCATTTTCCCACATTTTCTGCATAATTTTGGCATTCCTTGGTAGTGAATGTAGCCTCTGTTCTCACCCAACACAATCATTGACGGCAGATGCTTCAAGCCCAGGTAGCTCCCGGCGTCTTCCCATTGTTTAATGGGAATTCTCCAGGAGCAATTCCAGATGCCATCTTCATCTACAACTTTGACTGGTTGGCCCCGAACAGTGCAATATCTGCCCAACCAGACACAAATGTCGTCCCCACTCACTGTTTCATTAAACATTCTGACAATAACAGTTTTAAATGAATTATCTGAAAGTTTTTCCACAGTGAACATGGAGAAAAGGGCCTTACATGCATCAAACCTATGCCAGAAATCATTTAACAGAGCAACAGTCTTAAAACTTAAATCAAAACCTTTATTCTGAGGAAGTGCTACAATACAATTTAACTCTTCCGGTTTAAAATTTAGGGTTTTCTGGATCAGCTTCCTGGAGAAGTCAAGACGTGACATCCCCAGGAGCTTACCATTGACCTCTTTATAAACGAAACGCACGCTGTGGTGCCTCCGCACGCCGGCACGAGCAGCCGACATGGTGGAGGCACCACCAGCACTTAAAAGCAAAACTTAAAACCTAACAAATAAATAGATAATAAATAAATAAATAATAAATAAATAAATAAATAAATAAACTTACCTAAAAACTAAAAGATTCCTTGGAAACCAAGTCGTCCAGATAAAAAGGCGCAGCCAATGTACCTCCTGAAAGTTGAGGACTCAAACCACTGAATGACTAAAGCCAAGAAACCTCCAAGAGGCGATCACAGTCTTAGCCAAAAGGCCGAGAAGCGATAAGATAAGAACAGATTTTTTCTTTCGAAAAAGTTTTATTGTCACCATTTTCATTCTTACATTTTGCATTTTTTACTTTTTCACACACATTTCTTTTCAATCACAGATTTTTTTCTTTTAAAACATACTAGAATACATAGAATACACATGGTTTTAAAATAAAATACAATCTTCATTAAAAATCAGTCATTTAAAACCATTAAATGTGGTGTTTTTCTTTTCAAAAGCTAAAACACAAATTTAAAATAACACAAAGTCATCTGTTGTGCAAAACCGGGGGTGAGTCCTTATCAAGTCATTGATCATCCCGCTCTCCAGAACAGGCACGTAAGATGCTTCTTTATGGGCTCAGCGGAGATCCCCTCTCCTCCGGCCCGCTGGCCCGCTGTTCCCGTAGCCAGATTGGTGAGGGTGCATCTACGGGCGGCCAGGGCTGTTTGGCGGCCGGGACCCTCTCCGTTCCACCCCCTTCCCAACATCGCCTAAAACATTCGTCCGGTACCCCTGCAGCATTGATGTTACCTTTAGCTCGCATGCATGGAGGGTTACCGTAACGCGCTTCCCCACCAGCAGGTTTCTGGTGGCCCAGATGGCATCCTTGATGACGTTGAGGGTGAGCCAGAGCGAGGTAAATTCCTGTGCCGACAAGTCCTTCAAGCCCCGGCCCACCCCAAGGATGGCGAGCTGGTACCCGAAATGGGCCCCACCCGCTGGTAGGCACGGGAAATACAGGGGGCCGGTTCTGGCCCACAGGTCCCGCGCAGCGCTGCACTCCCAGAGCAGGTGGTGGACGGTCTCCGGGGAATTACAACCGGACCGAGGGCAGATGGGGTTTTTGGCCATGCCTCTGGAGTGCATAACCGCCCTGACCGGGAGGATCTCATGAGCCACCATCCACGATAAGTCCTTGTGCCTGTTCTGGAGAGCGGGGTGAGCCGCATTCCGCCAAACTTGTTTGGCCTCACTTAGTGTGAGGCCCGGAATTGGACTCACCGTATCCCGGTCCTGCACAAGAGAGACGAGATGCTTGTGGTTAGTTAAAATGGTGACATCTTGCTGTTCTAAAAGGTATTTCTTTAAAAACTTTTTTATAAAACTATGTTCTTTGGACAGGTTAAAAGACACTGGTTTTTCAAGTCTACGGGGTAAAATCTTAAGAGTCCTTAGGTAAGACCCCCATCCAAAATCGTGTCATGGCTGCCGTCTTTTTATCGTTGGATGGGGTCACAGCATATTTTATGTGCAGGGCGGTGAAGCGGCTGCCTAAAAAACAGGTGGGGGTCTGGGAGGCCTTTTCCGCCGTTTTCCGGTCTCTTTTTGACCACCTCCCTCTTCAATCTTTCCCACTTGGACCCCCACAGGAAATAAAACAACACACCATCAAGGTCCATCAGGAATTTCCTAGGTGGGATAAAAACAGAACAAACAAGTAGCATTAAAGGTAAAATAACAGATTTAAAAATTAAAATTTTACCTTCCATTGTCAACTGTCTTAGTCCCCAAAACCCCAGTCTTTTCCTAGCTTTCCCTAGCAAGTCAGTCCAGTTTTCCCGTCCACCTCCGTCTTTATCAAATTTAACACCTAAAATTTTAAAATCGTTGTCTTTAAAAACTAAATCCAGTCCTCCTGTGTCCACGTCCCCCCACGGCCCGAAGAGCTGGGCCTCGGACTTGTTTCTATTGAGTTTGGCGCCCGAGGCCCGACCGTACCAGTCAGTCAAGTCCAGTGCTCTTCGTAAGGATAAAATGTCCGTGGCTAAAAGGGTTATGTCGTCCATGTATAAAACACAAGTAGCTGTCAGTCCGCCCGTCCCAGGAACATTTAGTCCTTTGATCCATTTGTCCCTTCTCAAGATCTGTGCCAGTGGCTCGATGCAAGCCACATACAGAAGAGGAGATAAAGGACACCCCTGACGAACACCACTGCAGATATTTACTGCCTTGGATAAATGCCCATTTACTAGAATTTTGCTGACTAGGTCCTTGTACAGCAGTCCCACCCAAGCTATAAACCTCTCTGGAAAACCCATTTTTTGCAGTACCTGAAACAGGTACTGGTGCGAGACTCGGTCAAATGCTTTTTCAAAGTCTAAATTCAGGACTACTAGCCGAATATTTCTGTCTCTCGCGTAACAGATGGTGTCTCTAATCAGCACTAGGCTGTCTGTTATCTTTCTTCCGGGCACAGCACAAGCTTGATCTGGGTGGATCACGTCCTCTAAAACAGTCGACATACGTGTTGCTAAAATTTTACTAAAAAGCTTACAGTCCAGGTTTAAAAGTGTGATTGGTCTCCAATTTTTTTTAAGTCAGTCCTGTCCCCTTTTTTGTACAGTAAAGACACTATCCCTATCCTAAAACTGTCGGGTAGTCTGTCAAGAGTCTCCAAGTTGTTAAAAACAGCCAATAATTCATGTGCTAAAATATCCCAAAATGTAAGATAAAACTCTAGGGGAAGTCCATCAGCTCCTGGGGACTTCCCCTTTTTAAAACCTTTAAGAGCTTTATGCAATTCTAAAATAGTAAAATCTTGGGATAAAAAATTAATATTTTGGCCATTAACTTTCTTGACTAAAAAGTTTAAAACTTCCCTTGCCGTATCCTCGTGTACATCTTTTTTACTATATAAATCGTCATAAAATCCTTCTACATTCTTTAAAATCTCTTCTGTTGTGCTTACATCCCTCCCTCCTACCTTAACCCTAGTTATTGCCCCTCCCCTTGTTATTATCTTTTTAAAAAAGTATCTTGTACACTTTTCACCTTCCTCTATTTCTCTTTCTTTGCTTCTTAAAATAACACCTTTACTTTGGATACTGGATAGAACTGACATTTCTTTTTTTACCTCTGTTATTTCTTTGCTAAAATCAAAACCATTGTTTAAAAGATTAAAATATCTTTGTAGTCTTTTTTGCAACCCCATCATGCATCTCTTTTCCCTGTTCCTTCCTAAAAAACTGTCTTGTCCGGTCCTTTACCATTTCCCACCACTGTGCATGTGTATCATAAAAGTCTTGGAGGGTCTGCCATTGGCTGAACTGCTCCCTATACTCACAGACTACCTCCTCATCCTCTAAAAGGGAGCAGTTCAGCTTCCACAGCCCTCCCCCTACTGTCACACCTGTGGGCAGTGAAAGGGTGCAAGATAGCATCAAGTGATCTGAAAAGAAGAGTGGGGTCAATGTAGCATCGGTTGGCGGGCAGTCTCTTGTAAAAAGATAGTCGATTCGAGAGGCTTTGGTGCCGTCACCACTAAACCAGGTGAAGCCCTCCTCTCTCTGATGCATTTTTTTAAAACAGTCAACTAACTTAAAATCTCTGACTAAACTTTGTAATAAAACCGATGTCTTATCAATTTTAAAATCCTCCCCTACCCTCTTCCTGTCCGCTTTAGATAAAACACAATTAAAATCCCCTGCTACCACTAGGGGAGCCCTACCTAGCATGTGGGATTGCAAGTCTTCTAAAAACTCATACCTATCATTTTTTTCCGTAAAACCATACACATTCAAAACATTAAAATCTTTGCCTAAAAAAGTCAGATTTGCTAAAATTGCCCGCCCTTCCCTCACCACAGTGCTGCCCTTCACCAAGATATTGGGATTGTTTATTAAAATGGCAACACCATCATTTTTGTTAAAATTGGACCCACTCCACATAGAAAGCCCTGGGGTCCAAAGCTCCTCCCACTCCCTATAATTCGATAAAAAAGGCAAAGCACATTCTTGTAATAAAAACATATCAGACTTAAAAGATTTTAAATAGGCTAAAACACTCTGTGCTCTTACTTTGCTCTTCACACTTCTCACATTTATGGTAGAGATGGTGAGAGCCATGAGCAGTATGGTTAAAAAGGTATGAGGCATTTAAAACAGAAGACAATAAAAGACTACAAAAATATAATTAAAATCACGTTACATCATGTTGCATTTGCCTCACCCTTTCCCCAGAGATGTTGGGATCAGGGGGACAAATGCTCGTCGCCTCAGGATCCACAGAGAAAGACTCTTGCGGTTCCTTCGGCGACGATGTTCTTAGCATAATGTGCAGAAAAGAGACTTCATTTGGAGATTCGCCGGGCCACATACGGTCTAGATCTTCCAAAGAGGAACTATCTATCCGATGCGATGCCCTCAGCTTTTTCTCCTCTATTGGAAATAGAGGAGATCTCGCAGACCTTTTCTGCACTTGAGCATTGGGGAGGGAACAAACAATTTCACTCCCACTATCCACCACACTAATCTCGGACACAGTTTCTAGGGAGGAAGCCGTCTCCCCCTCTTCATCCTCCATTTTGTTCTCATTTTGTTGGGGAGTGGCTTCCTCCCCCTGTGCACACAACAAACTTGACTCCGCCCCTGTGGCCGCCCCACTTTCTCTTTCTTGTCCAATGCCTGAGGTTGGCGGGATATTTGAATTTCCCGCCAAAACCTCAGGCTCCGCCTCCTCTCTTTGTTCCTCCATTTGCTCCTTTAGTGGGGCGGCCATTTTCTTACTTTTCAGTTTGTTGGCAAAACTTTTTGGGCAATCTCTGTAGAGATGGTTGGATTCACCACAGAGATTACACTGTCTGCCATTGGTACATTCCTCAAAACTGTGACCAATTTCTCTACACTTGCCACACACGATTTCTTGACATGCTTGTGCAAGATGCCCTATTTGTCCACACTTCCGGCACAATTTGGGCATTCCTTGATAGTGAATGTAGCCGCGGTTCTCTCCCAACACAATCATTGAAGGTATTTGACTCAGGCCCTGGAAAGCGCTTGGATCCTCCCATTGTTTAATGGGCACTCTCCAAGCGCAATTCCAGATGCCATCTTCGTCTACTACCTTGACTGGTTGACTACGAACCGTGCAAAATCTACCCAGCCATACAACAATATCATCTCCACTCACTGTTTCATTAAACATTCTAACAATCACAGTTTTAAGTGAATTGTCAGAAAGCTTTTCAACAGAAAACATGGAGAACTGGGTCTTACAAGCATCAAACCTTTGCCAAAAATCTTGTAACAAGGGAGCAGACCTAAAACTTACGTCAAAACCTTTGTTCAGGGGCAGAGTCATTAAACAATTTAAATCAGTGGTAGGTTTAAAATTTAGGGCTTGCTGGATTAGCTTCCTGGAGAAGTCAAGACGTGACATCCCCAGGAGCTTACCATCCACCTCTTTAAAACGAAAGCGCACGCTGTGGTGCCTCCGCACGCCGGCACGGGCAGCCGACATGATGGAGGCACCAACAGCCTAAAAACTTTAAAACAACAATAAATACAACAATAAATACAACAATAAATAATCCAATAAATAACTAAAACACCTTACCTTAAAACTTGTTGGAGCCCGAAGCAGCAGAGTTCAATATACCTCTTAAAAGTTGTGTGACTCGGGATATAAAGGGATCCCGAGACAAGAAACCTCCAAGAGGCGATCGCAGTCTCAACCGTCCGACCAGACACGTGATCTTAGCCAAAAAGCCGAGAAGCGATGCTGCAATGGTGCAGCGGGGAGGAAGCGGGACATGGCCACGCCCATCGCGGCTTTGGTAAGTCAGGGAGACCTGAAACGCTGGGGGACGGTAGGACCCTCCCCCGTCTGCAACGTCACCGAGCCTCGCCCCGATCGGCCCGACGGTGGCTCTGCTGCGGCGGAGAGTACGGCATCGCTCGTAACTCCCAAACGGTTCGTCGCAGAGCCACGTGCCTCATGTCATCGGAATCCTTGGCTCGAGCCGAACGAGAGGCAGGTCTCGAATTGGTAGGTCGCTCTGGCGAAATTTTCGGCTATTTTGGATTTTGTCGAAAACCTTCTATTGCAAACCGGCACCAGGTATTTGGCCCAGTCCGAACCAAAGCAGGCACAGAAAGATTCTCTGGAGTCTGACGGTCAATAATCATCCAAAAAAAGTGGAAATTTCCATCCACCTTGGTGAGGGGCCCTCAAAACGTTCGAAGGTCGTGTGGCCCAGGTTGCTAAAATGGCTAGAACCCCAGAGAGGAATGAGATCACTTCACCCAAATCGGCACGCCTATGCACGGGCTCAGTCTGTGGTCAGGAGAAAAAAAGGGTGCTGCGTCTGGCCACTTGGTGGCGCTAAGCTGAAAAAAAAGGGAAAAGGAAATGAAACTGCACAACCAAACAGACATGAAAACAGCTACAGCTCGGCAGCAGTCAGTCCGATCGACTTGAAAAGTGAGGTCTGTGAGAAATTTGAACCCACCAGGGGCCGATTTTTCAAGAGCGCAAGTGACTTTTTTTTTTTTACACAAAACACTCACACACGCACAACCCATACCAAGCATAGGACGGAAGTCCTCAGTCTGAACAGCTCTCTGGATCATTGAGAACCCGAAAAGTAAGCCAGAACAAACGCTTTGTATAAAAAAGGATCGGGAGAAAAAACCCATCTGCTTTCTTTCAACCAGCACTTTCAGGGGAGAGCGCGAACGCAGTCCCCCACTACCATAAATTATGCAGTCGAGATTCCCACATTTGGGGAATTCGCAGGGGTCAGCACGGCCGGAGTGCAATGGACGAGCCTCGCCCTGGGTGAACCGCCTTCTTGATCATGGTGTCTCCCCTGCCAGGTAAGTATGAAGGCTCAGGCGGCCAGTCAGAGGTACCATTTCCGTCTCTACCGTCCTCATCAACGGTGAACCCCCGCCCCCTAGCAAAGGAAGGACGGCTGCCTTCCGTTACTGGCCTGCAAACTGCCAAGCGTTGGCACGAGCCGACTCCTCCCAACCCTGGTTTTAGATCAGTGTTTCCCAACCGCATTCCTGGAGGCCCCCCAACACTGCATGAATGTGTTCTATGTCACCTTAATCAAACACACCTGATTCAGATCATCAGCTCATTAGTAGAGACTCGAAGATCTGAATCGGGTGTCTCAGACAAAGGGTCTCATATGTTTTAGATGACTCCCTTTAACCAAACACACCTGACTCGATGCATCAGCTCGTTAGTGAAAGACTCAAAGACCTCAGGTGGATGCATCCGAGGAGAACTCTCAATAAAACAGCAACCACGGGCATCTGCAAGAGCAGACCTCAGGGGGAGCCAAGACAAAGCCCTCATTCCTTTTTTCTGTCATTTATCACAATAAGCAGCAATCCCTGAAAAGGGAAGCACACCGTTCCTGGAAACACTGCAATACCAGGCCGATGCGTGGAGTGGACAGAGCAAGCCCCGGCTCCAGCTCCGTGACCCAAACATCAATTTAATATGTAGTCCCCGAGTAGGGGACGTATCAGATATTAAACTGATAAGAACAGATTTTTTTTTTTTTTTTTTTTTTATTAACACCAAAACATACATTCCATCAGAAAGTATACCCATCAATACAACACAATTCTTATTTTGCATTTATACAATGTGGCTCTTCCTGGAAACAGGCTAAATAGACCCGTGTATAACTTAACCATGGCATTTTAAGAAACAGACAGAATAAACCTTTATTCATCAAAGCATTCTATATGTTCTTCAAAAGTGAAAATTCCATTGCCCACAAAATAGATATTCCATGAAGAGAAAAAACCCAAAAAAAACAAACCCAAGCTAAAAAAATTAGCCCTTTCGCTTACCCCACTCCGACTTTCGGCAACCCTCCCCACACTCTCTTTGTTTTTCCCTCCCCGAAACAGCATTTAAATGCTTTCACCTCAGCTACTATTTTACTCAACAGTCGCAAAAAAAACACAGTCTCTGATGCCAAACGAGGTGTTTGCTTTCTTAAACAATCAGTTCTCCATTCCCACAGTACATGTTTCCCTTCTGAAACCACCACCCAAATTACTCTTCTACCTTCCTTTACAAAGCCTTCCAACCCTTCCCCATATAGTACTAGGTTCCTTGTGATTTTCGGTCCCCCCCACCTCTCCCACCACGTAGTCACTAACTTCCAGAATGTAACTGCCCCTGGACAGGACCAAAAGGTATGCTCTACAGTTTCATCCTGGCCACAGCCAACTGGGCACTTTGGTGACCTCCCCCTGAGCCATGTCTGTATAGCCGCTCCCTCACAGGCAGCCGACCCAGTGCTGCCAACCAATTTAAATCTTTACAAAACCCAGTCAAAAAAAGTAGGTTGCAACATGGGCCCAACCCACTCTATATGGCGGGACAACTTTCTCTGCCCCCGCCACTAGTTCGTCCCTCCATCTACTGTACAGCTGCCTATGCTGAAGGATCAAAGATTGCTCCAAACACCATGGTTTCCCCACTATGAAATCTGCCACCCTCTGATAATAGGCCGGCCTATTTGTTGACCATGGCATTGTTCCCCTCCATGAGCTAATAGATCGCAATGGAAAAGCCAGCCAAAACTGGGCCAAAATCCTTGCTTTATGCGCTGCCTCTTGCGTTGCTAATTGGGCAGAAGAGGAAAGGAAAATTGCATCTATTTTTTTAAGGGGATACAAGGAACTCCCCTCCCTTCCTCCTTCACATGGCAGTACATCTGTGTTCTCGCCACCATTTCAGTACCGTTATTCCAAAGAAAAGAAAAACCAGCTTCTCCAACTTCCTACCATACCAAAAAGGTACCGGAAAAATATAGGCCAAATAATTCAAACTCGGAAGTAGGTCTGTCCTCACTACTTCCAGCCTACCCCACATCGATAGCCCCCTTAACTTCCACCTAGCTATTTTTGCTTGCGCTGCTTTGAACCTAGCCTCCCAGTTCTCCCGAGCGCTGTGTCTTTCTGAAAAAACCTAATCCCTAGGATCTTCAATCCTTCTGCACAAAAAGTTATACCCACCTGGCACAACTGTTCTGTCTGCCCACTGGCCTGCAAACATTACTGAAGACTTACCCGCGTTTACACGCGCACCTGAAGCCTCACAAAAACCTTTAAGGATTTTGCACACAACCTCAAAAACCATATCAAAAACCATTAAAAACGTCATATCATCTGCATATGCAGACACCTTTGCACACGTACCCCTGCGTCCAGGTAAATGCATGCCTGTCAACAAATCAGCCGCCCTCAAGGCTGCCATCAGGGACTCTAGAGACAAAACATAAAGCAGAGGTGACAAAGGGCACCCCCTGTCGAACCCCACCCAACTGCTCCACCTTCCCTGAATAATATCCATTTATCCCTATCCTGCTTGAAACCCTACTATATAACAGCTTTACCCATGACCTGAAGACTGGGCCAAACCCCATACGCACCAGGGGGGCCATTAAAAAAGCATGACTTACCCTGTCGAAAGCTTTGTCTGGCTGCACTACCACCCCAATCACCGGGAGCTGCTGCTGTTCTGCCCAGTACAAAATGTCTCTCACCAAAGCTAGGTTTAAACCACCTGACCTACCAGGCACTCCGCAAGTTTGGTCTGGCTGCACTACCACCCCAATCACCTTCTTAAGCCACTCTGTTATCACCTTGACAATACTTTGTAATCAGTTGTTAACAAGGTTATTGGCCTCCAGTTTGTTAGCTCCTCCTTATGACCTTTCTTGTGTATCAATGTCACCAAACCCATTCTCATTGTCAATGGCAGCTCTCCTCTTTCTATACTTTCCTGATAGACACAGACTAGCTCAGAACCTATCCAGGGCAAAACTGTCCTATAAAACTCCACTGGGAGGCCGTCACACCCAGGGGCCGTGCCTCCTTTGAGTGAAGATATCGCAGAGCTTACTTCCTGCAGTGACAAGGGGCCTTCCAATGCTTCCCTCTCCTCCTCTTCCAGAGTTTTCTCTAATGCATCCAAGTACTTGTCCACAGAGTAACCTGTAGAACCTCTACAACTAAATAGTTCCCTGTAAAAGCCCTCAACAGCTCTCAACATCCCCTCTACAGTCGTTTCCACCCCTCCATCCTTCCTCAAACCCTCTATGAAACTACGCTTTTGCCGGCTCCACACAGTGGAGAAGAAAAACCTTGTTGGCCTTTCATCTAAAAGGCACTTTTGTGCACCTGACCACAACAAAAAAAGACTTGGCTTCATTCCAGTAAAAATCCTTCATAACGCCCTGAAGGTACCTGGCCCTAGCCCACCCACCTGTTGTACCCAATGCACCCTCTCCATATAGCAATTGCAACTCCTCAGACCACCTATCTACTTTAGCCCGCCTGGACCTTGCCTTCTCTCTACCCCAACTATGACAGAAAAAGGCCACACGTTCTTTAAAACCTTCCCACCATGCGGCATGAGTCTCAAACAGGCTCTGCAGGTTTTTCCACCCAGCCACTAAATTATAGAGAGCTACACAGAAGGATCTGTCCTTTAGAAAGGAGGTGTTAAATCTCCACACACCCCTCCCTCTCTTCATGCCCCCGACCTCTGCCCTCACCCCCACTAAGCAATGATCAGAGCACCACATTGGCAGCTGTGTATATTTATGTAGCCTCACATGTACCGGGAAGAATAAATAATCCAGCCTAGAGGACTCCTGCTTGCTACTACTTCGCCATGTATAGGTGGGCTCCCGACCTCCTGCTCCCCGGAAGGAGTCTTGCAAAGAAAACCCTGCGGCCAACAGTGCCAGTTCTTTACCCGAATCATTATCAAGGGACATATTAAAATCCCCTCCCATAATTAGTAATCTGTTTGTAAAAAAGACTGGTGCCAAATTATCTAAAAAAAAACCCTTCCTATCCCCCAACTTACTTGGTACGTACACATTAACAAAACGAAAAGCCACCCCCCTCCACCTGGCGTCCACCACTACAACTCTTCCTGGAATCACCACGTTAGCAGACTCAATTATGAATTCCCAGGAGTAAAATAAAATGCCCACCCCATCCGATCTAACATTCCCTACTCCCCAACAGGAAGGCCCCACCTCCCACCCCGCAGAAAAAACAGAAACATCTTCTTTTCCTTGTAAATGACATTCTTGTAAAAAACAAACATCAAAAGGTGACATCTTTAAAGAAAGATAAATTGAAGTCCTCCTCTGTAACATTTTAAGTCCCCTTGCATTTAAAGTTGCCACCCTTAAACAAACCATAAAAAAACAAAAGGAAGAAACCTTGATTCACCCTTCCAAAATTCACATACTCTCCTTACCCAAACTCTTCTTCCTCTACCTTTCCCAACTGATACTTCAATCCATTCCTCCTCTTCTCCCCTCACCCCTTCCTCTTCATCCCCTTTGCCCCCTTTTCCCCCATACTCCTTACTCGAAATTGATTTAACCTTCCTTCTTGAAGACCCCTTTCGTTTTCCTTTTTATACCCTTTGCCCCTTCATCCTCTAAAAGGCTCTGCTACTCCTGCTCTGTCTCCTCATAGATCCCACAAAGTACACTTCCCCACATATCCATCCTCCCTCTTCCCAGTCTTGTCTGGTTCCCCGTTTTTTGAGTCTGGAATTTGCTGCATTTCCCGCCTCTCTTTCCCCAGCTCCCATCCTCCAAAGGCCTCCGTCGCCTTATACCCCTGACCCCTTTATGTCGGCCTTCAGCACGTCTTCTTGCTGCTGGCCCCCGCTGCTTGAAGGCTCTGCTACCTCCTGCTCTGTCTCCTCATAGATCCCACAAAGTACCTCTGCCACATCTATTTCAGACCCTGTGCACTTGTGAGCTGGGCCTCCTTACGCTGATGATCTTTCTTCCTTTCCCAAGCCTCACGCAACACAGTCTCTCAATGTTTTGACCCAAAAAGAAAGAATCTCCAAAGATGGCCCTCAGCACCACACAGTGCTCCCCTCGAGTCTTCAGCGATCTTGACCGCAGGGTGCCAGCCGTGGGAGGAAAATGCGCGGACATGGCCACGCCCATCTCGCTTGGTTAAAAAAGGTCAGGGAGAAGTCCTGAAACGCTGGGTGGACGGTAGGACCCTCCCCCGTCTGCAACGTCACCGAGCCTCGCCCCGATCGGCCCGACGGTGGCTCTGCTGCGGCGGAGAGTACGGCATCGCTCGTAACTCCCAAACGGTTTTTTTGTCGCAGAGCCACGTGCCTCATGTCATCGGAATCCTTGGCTCGAGCCGAACGAGAGGCAGGTCTCGAATTGGCAGGTCGCTCTGGCGAAATTTTCGGCTATTTTGGATTTTGTCGAAAACCTTCTTTTGCAAACCGGCACCAGGTATTTGGCCCAGTCCGAACCAAAGCAGCACAGAAAGATTCTCTGGAGTCTGGCGGTCAATAATCATCCAAAAAAAGTGGAAATTTCCATCCACCTTGGCGAGGGGCCCTCAAAACGTTCGAAGGTCGTGGTGGCCCAGGTTGCTAAAATGGCTAGAACCCCAGAGAGGAATGAGATCACGTCACCCAAATCGGCACGCCTATGCACGGGCTCAGTCTGTGGTCAGGAGAAAAAAAAGGGTGCTGCGTCTGGCCACTTGGTGGCGCTGCAAGCTGAAAAAAAAGGGAAAAGGAAATGAAACTGCACAACCAAACAGACATGAAAACAGCTACAGCTCGGCAGCAGTCAGTCCGATCGACTTGAAAAGTGAGGTCTGTGAGAAATTTGAACCCACCAGGGGCCGATTTTTCAAGAGCGCAAGTGACTTTTTTTTTTTTTTTTTTTTTTTCACACATGCACAACCCATACCAAGCATAGGACGGAAGTCCTCAGTCTGAACAGCTCTCTGGATCATTGAGAACCCGAAAAGTAAGCCAGAACAAACGCTTTGTATAAAAAAAGATCAGGAGAAAAAAAATCCATCTGCTTTTTTCAACCAGCACTTTCAGGGGAGAGCGCGAACGCAGTCCCCCACTACCATAAATTATGCAGTCGAGATTCCCACATTTGGGGAATTCGCAGGGGTCAGCACGGCCGGAGTGCAATGGACGAGCCTCGCCCTGGGTGAACCGCCTTCTTGATCATGGTGTCTCCCCTGCCAGGTAAGTATGAAGGCCCAGGCGGCCAGTCAGAGGTACCATTTCCGTCTCTACCGTCCTCATCAACGGTGAACCCCCGCCCCTAGCAAAGGAAGGACGGCTGCCTTCCGTTACTGGCCTGCAAACTGCCAAGCGTTGGCACGAGCCGACGCTTCCCAACCCTGGTTTTAGATCAGTGTTTCCCAACCGCGTTCCTGGAGGCCCCCCAACACTGCATGAATGTGTTCTATGTCACCTTAATCAAACACACCTGATTCAGATCATCAGCTCATTAGTAGAGACTCGAAGATCTGAATCGGGTGTCTCAGACAAAGGGTCTCATATGTTTTAGATGACTCCCTTTAACCAAACACACCTGACTCGATGCATCAGCTCGTTAGTGAAAGACTCCAAGACCTCAGGTGGATGCATCCGAGGAGAACTCTCAATAAAACAGCAACCACGGCATCTGCAAGCGCAGACCTCAGGGGGAGCCAAGACAAAGCCCTCATTCCTTTTTCTGTGTATTTATCACAATAAGCAGCAATCCCTGAAAAGGGAAGCACACCGTTCCTGGAGACACTGCAATACCAGGCCGATGCGTGGAGTAGACAGAGCAAGCCCCGGCTCCAGCTCCGTGATCCAAAAATCAATTTAATATGTAGTCCCCGGGTAGGGGACGTATCAGATATTAAACTGATAAGAACAGATTTTTTTCTTTCGAAAAAAATTTATTGTCACCATTTTCATTTTTTTCCATTTGCATTTATACTTTTGTACACACATTTTTCTTTTCAAGCACACGTTAAAACAAGCAATTAAATATAAATACACATGGTTAAATAAAAGGAATACAAACTTTGTAAAAAACAAACAAACGATAAAACCATTGTGTTTTGCCTGTTTTTAAAAGTCCATGTTTATGGTGTGTTTAAAAGGTGTGATTGATTTCAAAGGTAAAATACAAATTAAAAAGAACAAACAAGCATCATATTTCTTTCAATAAAAACCAATTCCATTGATAAAACACAATAAAAACACCAATTAAAAGTCTTCTGTTGTGCAAGACCGGGGGTGAGTCCTTATCTAGTAGGTCTTCACCCCACTCTCCAAAACAGGCACACAAGATGCCACTTTGTCTGCTCAGCGGAGATCCCCTCTCCTCCGGCCCGCTGGCCCGCTGTTCCCGTAGCCAGATTGGTGAGGGTGCATCTACGGGCAGCCAGGGTCGGTGCCTGCCGGGACCCTCTCCGTGCGACCCCGGCCCCCCCGTCCGAATATCGTCGTCCGGTACCCCTGCAGCATTGATGTTACCTTTAGCTCGCATGCATGGAGGGTTACCGTAACGCGCTTCCCCACCAGCAGGTTTCTGGTGGCCCAGATGGCATCCTTGATGACGTTGAGGGTGAGCCAGAGCGAGGTAAATTCCTGTGCCGACAAGTCCTTCAAGCCCCGGCCCACCCCAAGGATGGCGAGCTGGTACCCGAAATGGGCCCCACCCGCTGGTAGGCACGGGAAATACAGGGGGCAGGTTCTGGCCCACAGGTCCCGCGCAGCGCTGCACTCCCAGAGCAGGTGGTAGACGGTCTCCGGGGAATTACAACCGGACCGAGGGCAGATGGGGTTTTTGGCCATGCCTCTGGAGTGCATAACCGCCCTGACCGGGAGGATCTCATGAGCCACCATCCACGATAAGTCCTTGTGCCTGTTCTGGAGAGCGGGGTGAGCCGCATTCCGCCAAACTTGTTTGGCCTCACTTAGTGTGAGGCCCGGAATTGGACTCACCGGTTCCCGGTCCTGCACAAGAGAGACGAGATGCTTGTGGTTAGTTAAAATGGTGACATCTTGCTGTTCTAAAAGGTATTTCTTTAAAAACTTTTTTATAAAACTATGTTCTTTGGACAGGTTAAAAGACACTGGTGTTTTCAAGTCTACGGGTAAAATCTTAAGAGTCCTTAGATAAGACCCCATCCAAAATCGTGTCATGGCTGCCGTCTTGTTATCGTTGGATGGGGTCACAGCATATTTTATGTGCAGGGCGGTGAAGCGGCTGCCTAAAAACAGGTGGGGGTCTGGGAGGCCTTTTCCGCCGTTTTCCGGTCTCTTTTGACCACCTCCCTCTTCAATCTTTCCCACTTGGACCCCCACAGGAAATAAAACACCGCCCTCTCTAGGTCCATCAGGAATTTCCTAGGTGGGATAAAAACAGAACAAACAACAAGCATTAAAGGTAAAATAACAGATTTAAAAATTAAAATTTTACCTTCCATTGTCAACTGTCTTAGTCCCCAAAACCCCAGTCTTTTCCTAGCTTTCCCTCGCAAGTCAGTCCAGTTTTCCCGTCCACCTCCGTCTTTATCAAATTTAACACCTAAAATTTTAAAATCATTGTCTTTAAAAACCAAATCCAGTCCTCCTGTGTCCACGTCCCCCCACGGCCCGAAGAGCTGGGCCTCGGACTTGTTTCTATTGAGTTTGGCGCCCGAGGCCCGACCGTACCAGTCAGTCAGTCAAGTCCAGTGCTCTTCGTAAGGATAAAATGTCCGTGGCTAAAAGGGTTATGTCGTCCATGTATAAAACACAAGTAGCTGTCAGTCCGCCCGTCCCAGGAACATTTAGTCCTTTGATCCATTTGTCCCTTCTCAAGATCTGTGCCAGTGGCTCGATGCAAGCCACGTACAGAAGAGGAGATAAAGGACACCCCTGACGAACACCACTGCAGATATTTACTGCCTTGGATAAATGCCCATTTACTAGAATTTTGCTGACTAGGTCCTTGTACAGCAGTCCCACCCAAGCTATAAACCTCTCTGGAAAACCCATTTTTTGCAGTACCTGAAACAGGTACTGGTGCGAGACTCGGTCAAATGCTTTTTTCAAAGTCTAAATTCAGGACTACTAGCCGAATATTTCTGTCTCTCACGTAACAGATGGTGTCTCTAATCAGCACTAGGCTGTCTGTTATCTTTCTTCCGGGCACAGCACAAGCTTGATCTGGGTGGATCACGTCCTCTAAAACAGTCGACATACGTGTTGCTAAAATTTTACTAAAAAAGCTTACAGTCCAGGTTTAAAAGTGTGATTGGTCTCCAATTTTTTAAGTCAGTCCTGTCCCCCTTTTTTGTACAGTAAAGACACTATCCCTATCCTAAAACTATAAGAAAATATACCAAAATTCACCAAGTTGTTAAAAACAGCCAATAATTCATGTGCTAAAATATCCCAAAATGTAAGATAAAACTCTAGGGGAAGTCCATCAGCTCCTGGGGACTTCCCCTTTTTAAAACCTTTAAGAGCTTTATGCAATTCTAAAATAGTAAAATCTTGGGATAAAAAATTATTTTGGCCATTAACTTTCTTGACTAAAAAGTTTAAAACGTCCCTTGCCGTATCCTCGTGTACATCTTTTTTACTATATAAATCGTCATAAAATCCTTCTACATTCTTTAAAATCTCTTCTGTTGTGCTTACATCCCTCCCTCCTACCTTAACCCTAGTTATTGCCCCTCCTCTTGTTATTATCTTTTTAAAAAAGTATCTTGTACACTTTTCGCCTTCCTCTATTTCTCTTTCTTTGCTTCTTAAAATAACACCTTTACTTTGGATACTGGATAGAACTGACATTCCTTTTTTTACCTCTGTTATTTCTTTGCTAAAATCAAAACCATTGTTTAAAAGATTAAAATATCTTTGTAGTCTTTTTTGCAACCCCATCATGCACCTCTTTTCCCTGTTCTTTTTGTCTTTCCCTACCTTCCTAAAAAACTGTCTTGTCCGGTCCTTTACCATTTCCCACCACTGTGCATGTGTATCATAAAAGTCTTGGAGGGTCTGCCATTGGCTGAACTGCTCCCTATACTCACAGACTACCTCCTCATCCTCTAAAAGGGAGCAGTTCAGCTTCCACAGCCCTCCCCCTACTGTCACACCTGTGGGCAGTGAAAGGGTGCAAGATAGCATCAAGTGATCTGAAAAGAAGAGTGGGGTCAATGTAGCATCAGTTGGCGGGCAGTCTCTTGTAAAAAGATAGTCGATTCGAGAGGCTTTGGTGCCGTCACCACTAAACCAGGTGAAGCCCTCCTCTCTCTGATGCATTTTTTTAAAACAGTCAACTAACTTAAAATCTCTGACTAAACTTTGTAATAAAACCGATGTCTTATCAATTTTAAAATCCTCCCCTACCCTCTTCCTGTCCGCTTTAGATAAAACACAATTAAAATCCCCTGCTACCACTAGGGGAGCCCTACCTAGCATGTGGGATTGCAAGTCTTCTAAAAACTCATACCTATCATTTTTTTCCCGTAAAACCATACACATTCAAAACATTAAAATCTTTGCCTAAAAAAAGTCAGATTTGCTAAAATTGCCCGACCTTCCCTCACCACAGCGC
>NW_024873114.1:6736-14895 GCF_018340385.1 Cyprinus carpio | reverse complement strand
TTTGTTTATAGTCTTAGCGCCACCTGCTGGCAACAGGAATACTTCTTTTACACTAACTTAAGCATGCATTGGCTGATCTGCAGAAACTTTGCATGTTTTGCTACTATTCCTTGCCTAAGACATTTACATGCCGATATTACGTTATAATCATAGCGCGCAACTCCCATTGGCAGCAGGAGAATGTTGTACGTATCCTCCACTTTTTATAAGCATATGGCCCACCGCGCTCGCTGTTTCTCACTATGGCCACCGGGTTGCGGCAGGAGCCCACGTGTGCGAGGGGCTCTTTCAAAATCGCTGCGGTCTAAGTGCAGCTTAAGTCGGTTTTGTTAAACAGCAGCGGTTCATCACGAATGCGCAGTTAGCCAATTTATCCACTTAAGTACTCAACTGCAATTATCTTCTTCAGTGGAACTCTAATCTTATTTTAAGTTGAGAGTCCTCACCACTATTTAGTTTTTTTAAAGAACTATAAATGGTTTTAAGGTATCAGTTTCCTACAAAAAACGGTTTAAGTTGGTTACTTTGTCATGTTTTACAGAGTTTTTGCATATCACTTCATTTTCTGAACCTTATCACAGAATGAGGAAGAAAATATATTCTATACTTTAATAAAGGCTACGATTAGCGATGCATTATAATTTTACTTTATTATTATGAAAATACCCGAGATGGCTTGAAGAACACAGATAAAGCATATATTTATCAGGAATCGATTGTAAAGCGTAGGCTGCAGTTTGGAACAGCTAAGAGTGGATCAGTTCTGATTTCATATGACTTTAACAAGAAACAAGGATGTTTACCTGTTTAACCAATTTGGTTTTTGCTATTACATTATAACCACATGAAAACACACTGTCATTTGTGAGCATGTATATTCCTTATTTTAGTGTACGTCTCCTGCTGCAATATTTCATGCTTTTATATACATTTCTTTTTAATAAATACAGTGCCCATTTCTACTGCTGATGTTTTGTTTAAAAAAACAAACAATAGTCATAGTAAAAGCAGAAGAACCAGGACCAAGAACAATTCACTTTACTGAATATGATTTATTCTCTAAATGTCTATTTTGGACTTTGCAGCATTATACTGTAGTCTACAGGCATTATTACAATTAGGATCCAGATAAAAATAATACTATCGAGTTTTAATCGATTCCTGAACATGTAGGTTTTTTTTGGGGGGTTTTTTTTTCACAGCAGCACATGAACTGCTGGTTGTGGTGACTTGCCTGGTTTAAGACTGAATCTGTGCAGCATTTGCTGAACCCAAGAATAGTGTTTAAGAGTGGGCCTAATGTAATGGCTTTTTTATATTGCAATTAAGGAAAAAAAAAACTACTGATAAAGTTTCGAATTTTTAAAAATAAAAACAACAACAACAGAATAAAACACATGAACCAGACATGTATCGATCACTCGTAAATACGGATGCTTGCAAGCATTCCTTTCCAAACATTGTGATTTTCTTACGGTATTCTTCGATGAAGTACGAATTAAAACTCCGATCTGAAGAAACCAACTGATGTGAGATTCTCTCTCACACTGTTTTATCTTTCTATACAGTACTCCTCTTCTCCCATCCAGTGAAGGTGACAATTTATGAGGTACAGAAGTGGTGGTCCAATGCATAAGGTCTTTTTTTCTTACAATTTATTCACAAAAGAATTCTATTTATTCCACTTCAAAGGGATTTATAAATTCGTCAGAAAGAAAATCCACGTTTGTGCACACCATGATGGAAGTCCAACAGCCACAACAAGTTCAAACTAATATATCTTTGTAATTTATTTATCAAAGTTACATTCAATCCCAAAAAATATATAGTTCTTTAGAGAGAGTCTGAAACGTTAATTATTTTCTTTAATTGTCAGTTTCCTACTGCCGTGAACCGCATACTGTAGTGGTACTGTCTACTGATGATAAGTATGTGTGGTGCATGAATGTGGTCCTGTTTTGAGCTAAATTAGGTTGGCAATAGTTCATCAAATTCAGTCAACTGTTGATCTCTTGAGTACCTGTGGATGACTGAGAATTGATTACACGTTAATCAGAAGCTAAAAAAGAGTACTTAAGCAACTAACAGGATTTGGTAGCACTAATGAAATATTTGAACATAACAAAATGGGCTTGTTAGGAGTCTGGGTTTTTTCATGGCTCCTTAATATGTTAAAAGTCCATTAACATCCCGCTTTAATAATTAGTAATTCCTTACATTTATAATAGCGACTTTTCTGGGCACATCAAGAGTGCTTTACATAGATCGGGGGTAATACTAGCTCGAATCCACCACCAGTGGATAGAAGAGGATTACTGATCCTTTACTCGGATTTTAGGGAGTCTGAACCAAAGAAAGACAGCATGACTAGCAGAGGGAGACTATTGTCAGTTTTATTGCCAACTTTTGTATTTGACATTGCCTGTGTTGTTTGTATTCAACGTCTTATCTCGGTTGTACGAAACTGTAAATAAACATTAAAGACCTATGATCTTTTAAGCGAGTAATTGCCGAACAGGCGACTGGTTGAGAGCAGTTAAACCAGTCTCCCCCCCCCCCACCCACCCCACAGTCTTCACCACCCCCCAATAGATACAAACAGATGGAAATGAGTTAATTTCTCCGGTTTTGTTCTGTTTGAGCTCGGGGACATAACCGAAGTGTGAGAGCAGCAGCTGAATAGTCCCTAGTTCTGCTTCTTCACGGCCATAAAAATAGTAGGTAACGTGATAAATACAGTAATACCATATTATCAGATCTGTCATAGTATGTTTTCATTTCCTTGTTATACAAGAATATTACTGTACGCATCGCGCCAGGATATTGATGCTGTTCAGTGTGATACTGAATCATGACAAACATTTCTGTCAAAAACTTGCATGTTAGTCAGTCTTGTGTTGAGGAGAAAATATTGACAAGACGTACAGGATGGTGGAAAGACGAGGTGGACATAACAAGTACTTGATAACATGTACTTAAGTATACACTTTTTGAGTATCTCGTACTTTACTTGGAAGTATGATTTTTTATCTGGGTGAAATCTCGGTCAACTTCAAATTTCAAACATTTTAAAGGACAATTATCGTGCTTTTTACTCCGCTACATTTAGAAGTGACCAAAGGGACCCCAAGTACGGAAGAAGTCCGTTATATGTAATATTGTTATATGTAGTTTATACGTTGTATATGTTTCGCAGATGTGTGCATTTTCGGGAATTTAAAATTGAACACGACTTTTATTTCAGGTTGAAAATGATGTGGGTGTCAGAAGACCGCCAAATGTATTGGCCAGACCAGTAGATTCGAAAAATAATACAGCATAAGATAAAGAAACATTTAAAAAACACGATGTGTAAAAATCAGAGATAAACGCACAAACTGAAACAAATGCCAATGTGTTTTGGGTGGGTCAAGATAACAAACAACGGCTGTCGCTGGGTGGGTGAGTGCGAAGTGCTCTTTATATAATCGGGTTGTGGAATCAATGTTCAAATGTTATAATCACATTTAAAATTATAGTTGCACAAAAGGACATGATTCAGAACTTTCGTCATAATCGCTCTAAACAAACAGTCATAGGTTTTCTGCCTCGATCGGTGTCGCTACGTTGGTGTGTGTGCTGCGTTTTGGGTCGTTTCCCCTTTGCTCTTGTTTTCCACGTTCTCCTTGCGTTTCTAAATGTTGCAGTAGGGACGGGGTTGCAGTCAGTGGTGGGAGGTAAATCCAAGGGCGGGGCTTTCCGCGTCACCAGGTCCTGGGCCACCAATATTTTGCGCACACACATTGTAGGACGGAGCACAGGCTTCCTCTAAGGGGGGGGAAAGCGACAGGGGGCCAATCGCTGTAGGTGGCTTTATCGTGCTTCCATGTGCGTGGGGCAGCTTGACGTCACGCCACGGAAATATGGGGGCGAGACCAGGATACGTGGCTCGCTTGCTGTGGCAGGTGGGAAGCTGGATAAACCAGCGTGACAGCAGGGCAATATCCGGCCTGCCGATCTGTCAAGTAGGGTATAGAGTTAAGCCATCAATAGTTTGTCTAATGTGTGCGCCGCGCTAAGCAAACTGATGCCTGTGTTCGTATCTAGAGTGTTTGATGAAGTATTATTTCTGCAAGCTCTGTTAGTGTAAACCTAGGACCCGATGCCCACGTGGATGAGTGGGGTGGTAGGTTGGTTTTTTAGTGAGCAAGTACTTTCATATGTGGAAGGCAGTAGGGCATGCACTAAAGAAATCGCAAACGTCGATTATTGTGATGCGCCGCTTGTCCCGCACCAGTAAAGCCGGTTGCTTGTAATCAGTGCGGTAAATCTCCTCCACCTGCGCACTAGGCATGGAGCATGCATTTAGCTACACGAGCGCCTATATGCCTGCTCGCATGGGAAAGCGAGCTGCAGGTTGTGATGGGAGCTAAATACCGCGTGATTACAGATACCGAAGGCAAATGACAGTATTTATGTGTGGATAGTTTGTGCTCTTGCCCCTCTGGGCCTTGCCTCCAGATCACGCGGATACAGCTACAGGAAACCAACAGCTGTAAATAGGTTGTTCCTACCAATTAAATTGTTCTGTTTGTATTAAAGTTAACACCTACCCCAGACTCCCAAACCTATCCCTTACTCAGTAAGGTCACATACATTAATAAATCATGGTTTAGCACTAGTGGAAAAAGGGACCGTGCCAGGTGTGAGGCGGGAGTAACGCCCGGGGGCGGGGCCGATTCTCGTGGTGTCCCGTGTGACGCGACGGCGGGCATCCCGGAGAAGTGTTATGCCGCCTTTACGGACAGACCGCATTAAAGATCGCGCTGCAATTTGATCGTGCAGCCCTACCAGTGCCCTAAAAGAATAATAAAGAGTCGTTGCTTTACTAAAACCAAACTGAAACAGAGACACCTTTGGTAACGAAGCTAGATATTCGGCAGTATCGGACTAATATAGAGCTTGCAGAAAATTCCTAACACCAAAGTTGAATTTTCTGTCACCCATTAAAAAATTTATGGGCTAAGTACCTAAGATTCGTCCGGATTTGCCTTCTGACCCTGGTTCTCCATTCTCAACACTAGCTCTTCCCCTATTATCACGGGATTGGGACGGCACATCTGTAATCACTTTTGATCCCCCACCTTTGTACACAAATATAGCCCTACCTTTAAAAATAAACTACAACTGTAGGCTGTATTTTAACTTTGGAACTCAATTCTACTTCCCCTGTTTCTTTAAGTCTCCTTCGCTTTGGTGTGGTGTTTCCGTGGAATACCTGCGCGTGAAGGACAGATTGTTAAGGCGGGGGCGATGTGTTAATACGTAGCCTACATCGTCTGTGGTCTTCCTACATCCAAAGCCACTATCAGGCTCTCTGTCTGTGATCTACGCTCAAAGGTATTTTCGAGTGTCTTTTCTCTTCATCGCTTACTTCCTAATGGTGTTAGGGAATGTTTAACCCCAGAAAGGTTGCGCTATTGAGTGTGTGCGCAAACTGAAACAGCAGCGCGCTCACGTAGCAGGACGATGGCGGCAACCGGTGCGCTCTCACGCTCTTAAAATACTCCGGTCATCGTGGCCTATCAGATAAAGAATAAATCTTTCGGGGAATCCTATAACGTTTCATTTGATGTGGCACCAGAATAACAACGACGTCGTTCTATGTGTGTACTACAACCATTAATAGTTACTAACGCCGAAACCCGATGCTGTTTCTGGTCGTCTCGGTCATAGTGAATTTGAAGGCAAGAAACCTTCGAACGCGGTGTATGAAAATATAATTCTATGACCGTGAAATGTCTACGCTCAAATGAAAAATTTATAAATACATTAAATAGGTAAAACGTGTGGGTTAGCATGGAGGTTTTTAGCATTAATTTAATGTGTGGCAATGCACAATGTTGCATTATAGATGGCTTTCAGTTTACTGAAATAACACCAACCACTCATTTGAATTTTTTTAACTAAAGTGGGCAGCTTTGATCTGTACCTTATTTTAATTTTTTATTTTTTTGTGACAGATTCCGGGCCAAAAAGAATAAACAACAACATGAGTTTAGGGGAACGTGATCCTTCTTCCGGGATTGAAACTGGAAGGGATTTTCCCCCAGTTTTTTGTGTGATTGGGACGGGATGGATCTTATTTTTCTTCTTGTCTGCGGAGTGGGACGGGAGAGATTTGAGAGACCTGCTGGGCAGGTGTGTGAAGTAGATGTTCGACACGGGAGGGTATTTTCAAATCGCTACCGTCCCCTCCCTGACAAAATAAGTATCCCATCCCGTCCCAATCTTATCGAGTTTCTCCTCAAATTCACATGACCGAGACGACCGAAACCGCATCGTTTGCTTTAATTATTTTACAGAAGCACGTTTCGTTGTTATTCTGAGTGCACGACAAATGAAACGTAGACGGATCGTACGATTATTACTTTTATCGTATGAACCAAGATTACGGAGTATTTTTAAGAGCCAGTGAGAGCCCCTGTGCCTCCATCTGTCCCTGGCGTGAGGCGCTGGTGCTGTTCAGTTTGTCGCACATCATGCCCTTCAATAGCGCACAGTTCTGTTGGTCATCTAAATCATTATTTGCTGTATTGAGTCGGCATGTACTTTGTGACTACTATTCATTTCTCTCGTGTTTTTATGACTTGAAAAAGGCTTCACATTCTGAGGTTGGACTTAGAGTGAGGAATGTAGGCTTTCTCTCCTGTTTGGACTTGTCCCTTCACGCGCAGGGCATTGATCGCGCCGGTGGATAACTCCAGCCACTGCACGCACATAGTCTTGCTGTTCGGCTGCCCTTGTCACAGGGGAGAACTATCAAGACCACAGCGGTACGTAAAGTCGGTTCAAAGTTCCTCTACGAGGCCTTACAGTTTTTTTAGTTTTATTTTTTTATAAAGGCATAGGGTGCCGATTCTTGGTGGACAAACAGGGGGGGAGGGCAATGAGTTAGTCGTGGCGCGGTCGCCGGAAGTCCCGGCGTGGCGTGCTTCAGTCGGGTGGGATGCAACTGTTAACGACAACGCAGGGGACCGATGGGGCTCCGTGCAATCTACGGGATGTTTGCGGATTAGGCCGCTGGGTCCCGGATATTTTGCAAAAGGTTGTGATCCCCGGTAAACATCGTGACCTTGATTTGCCCTCGTACGGTCTGTTCGGGCCAGAACAGCTGCCTCGGCGCTACGTGGGGGAAGGGACCTTTCGGGGAAGTTGCCAGGGGACGATCCACCAGTTGACACGATCACGACGTTTATCACCGTTGATAAAGCGTGCTTTGATACGGCCTGTTTCATCCCGTCTTACCTTTGCCTGGCAGTACGGTGTAAGTAGGCGGGCGTGGCCGTTGTGCCGGACGACCTGGATGATCTAGAGCTGATGTAGGGTCTTTGGATTTGTGAAAAATTCAGTCCTACTTGATTAACACGGATGTGTTTGGTGGTCCTGTCTCTTTCGTCTTCCTGTGAAAACTAGTCTCCTCCGTGTATCCTGGATTCATCCGCTGGTAATATGTAATCACACATAGATCCGTAGGTTGGCATTTCATCAACCTGTACATTCACGGTCTAAAATCCTAGTGCCTGGCAAGCATGGGTCGGTTTTATAACATAACTCCAAAAATCTGACCCATCAGCTCAAGAATTGTCACAACACAGCAGTTTAATTTTTGGAACCTACGTAATAAACAGATGAAAATAATCCCACCACTCTTTATTTATGCAGATATGCATGGAGGGATTGCTACATATACTATGTCGTAGAGCTCTAATGCCAATACATTATATTTAAAGGTGTTAATGCTCCTCCGGATGAAGAGCGGGGAAAACAAACCAAAAAAAATAAAATACGAGGGGCGACGAAGAGGACGGGAGGAAAGAAAAACATCTGGGCGAAAAAAAAAAAGAGCCTAAGGAGGGAGGGAGGGAGGGGGGGGGAAAAGGGGGGGGGGGGGACAGGGGGGGAGGGGGAGGGAAAAAGGGAAGGGAGGGGGGGGCCTGGGGAAGCGAGCAGGGAAACGGGGGACAGGGGAGGGAGAAGGGGAAGGGAGAAAAAAAGGGCGAGGAGGAAAGGAGAAAAGAGAAAAAAAGAAGGGGCAAAGGCCAAAGAAGGGGGGACGAGAGGAGCAAAAGGGGGACCGATAGAGCCCGCGGAAGACGCGCCGGAACGGGATACGGAGG
>NW_024873114.1:5749-5881 GCF_018340385.1 Cyprinus carpio | reverse complement strand
TACCATGGTTGAATCAACGTTGAATTACCTTTCGATTTTGCAAATTGGATCAACGTTGAAATCGTGACGTTGATGCACGGTTGAAATCCCGACGTTGAATTACCTTTCGAATTTGCAAATTGGATCAACGTT
>NW_024873114.1:3224-5361 GCF_018340385.1 Cyprinus carpio | reverse complement strand
TCGGTACCCGTCCTGTATAAACATTTACATTTAATCATTTAAACAGACGATTTATCCAGCGACTTAACAAAGAAACAAAGAAGTCACAAGGTACCAACAGGAGAACCCAACAGTAACAAGTGCCATGACAATCTCAGTTATTCTAGTACCGAACGCATAGCCAGGTTTTTTTTTGTATATTAAGACAAGAAAAGCATGAAAAGTGCTAGCTTATTGGTTAAGTGCTGGTGAAAAAGATGAGTCTTAAAATGTTTCTTGGTGATGTCACTGAGTAACATGATGGCCTTAGTGTCTGATATGTAACTTTTTGCATAGTATAAAAATCAGCTGCAAGTCCGTGATCTCTTTGTACACCGATTCAAGCCTTGTGTAAACCAGATCATTCCCTGCAAAAAATTAAAATAAGAAAGACAGAACTGTTTGGTTTTTCATTCTCAGTCTCTACAAATATTTTATTTCATTAAAATTTCCACAACAAAGCCAAGTCATGTAAAACTATGGATTTTTCTAGTCAGTCTCTACAAATATTTTATTTCATTAAAATTTCCACAACAAAGTCAAGTCATGTAAAACTATGGATTTTTTTTTCTTTAAAAAAAAAAAAAAACATAAACAAAGGGGGCCTTCAATGCAGACTTCTCTTACGACCACCACCACCCATCCTCTCTGGGGCATATTTTAAGAATTTGCACATGGTCTCCAATACTTTTGTGTGTGTGGTGTTGTGTGTATTGATGACGGCATCTAAAAAGAAAAATCAAAATAGTTCAGATCAACAGAATTGCTATAAATATATGGAAAAGCAGTTTTCAAGGATGTAATTTTTTTTTAGGATTGACCATAATTGACCTTTATGCACAGTAACTTCCTTGTTTTCAATAAGCCAGCTCAATCATTTCTGGTGAACTGTCAGCTAATGTGAATGTCATTCTACACTCACTTAGCCTTAGGGTCTTGACCAGGACACATCATGATGGTTTGATACCTCAAAGGCTCAGCCAAACAAACGGGGCCAGTTGCATAAACTTGAGCCACCATGTTAAGACTGTTTCTTAAGAACTCGTTTGACCAACTATCAGTTGCAAGGGGTAATCAGTCTTACTTTTCCAATATCAACTAAGACA
Source organism: Cyprinus carpio (assembly GCF_018340385.1). Classification (NCBI taxonomy): domain Eukaryota; kingdom Metazoa; phylum Chordata; class Actinopteri; order Cypriniformes; family Cyprinidae; genus Cyprinus; species Cyprinus carpio. Next base: position 4,237 of record NW_024873114.1, on the reverse strand, counting down.
GTCTACGTTTTCCAGAACTGAATTAAAGAGTTATGACCCTCTGAAGAAAACCATTATTTGACTACCTTTTAAGACTATCTAAACAGTTTATGCAACCGGCCCCAGATAAAGGATTTAGTCCCACATTGTCCCTATAGTTCTATCCATGCACTATGAAAGGTAATGTAGTGATGTTTAGACAAAGTTAAATGCTATGTCTGACTATTCACTGACGAGATTTTGGGTTAATTCGAAGATTAAAACAGTACAGGCTGTACATCCATATCAGAGCCCCAAGTTGAGCTTGCTATATTTTTGCAGAACTACATCAGAACATTCCCTGCATACGGCAATTAGTGACAAGAAAACACAAATATTTTTGCACATACATATATATACATACATACAGTAGGCATAAGCATAAAAAGAAATTTAACAGCCATTAAAACTTGACCAATAAAATTACTTGATGAAATTGTCATTTGGATTACCACTGAATAACACAAATTATCATTAACACTCAAACACAAATATCAATGGGTTGTTCACTCTTATTCAGTGAAATATTTTCAGGATTCTTTTTTTTTTTTACTACATTATTCTTCTATAACATTGTCTATCATCGCTGAAAATATTTTGGCAAAATGAATGCGTTAAGTGCAGAAAAATACAGATTTACAGTGGCAAGCTGAAAAGACTGTCTCTCTCATATGTAAAAACAGAGTTTGAGTTCCTAAATGATCATGTTCAATCCGGGTGATGCCCTCAACAATGTTTCAATGTTACTATAATGGACTATTTCACATTCAGAGATGAAGAACCAATGATGAAGTTTCCTCAAATGGCTGCCATAATCTCCGTTTGGGTGTAAAAACTGAGCAACTTTCTAGCCATGTGTGCCATTAACTTTATTTTGTATCTTTTACTACATGAACAGTGACTAAAATAAGTAATTTACCACAGTAAAGTGACTTTTACTTCTAATGCTTGACTGTTTTACTTTCTCAAAATTCCATTCCTGAAAATTATAGGGA
>NW_024873114.1:2106-2273 GCF_018340385.1 Cyprinus carpio | reverse complement strand
TGTTTGTTTGTTTTATTTTACAAGAGCACAAATCTTCAGTTTTTATTGTGAGTGTGCACAAATGAAAGAAAACACTTTTGCGGAAAAGGTTTTTTTATTTTTATTTTTTTATGTCTCAGCTGTTTCGATCGCGCCGGAGCCTGCTGCACACTTATATTCTAGCGATG
>NW_024873114.1:1870-1999 GCF_018340385.1 Cyprinus carpio | reverse complement strand
ATCATTCATTCACAATGTACAAATTAAGCTTTTAATGTGATTTAAACTTTAAAGTACATTAAACTAGAAACAACATAAAAGTTCTTCAACATAAAAAGCAATAGAAATATGTAGTAACTAATCATTTAA
>NW_024873114.1:0-870 GCF_018340385.1 Cyprinus carpio | reverse complement strand
TCGTCTGCACGCACGCACGCACTGTCACGATCTGATGCACTGTATGCCGGATTTTTAATTTTTTTAAATCTGACATTTTCTAGGACAGAAAAAATATGTCACTTCATGTTGCCTGCAGGTGGCGCTGTGACTATAACTGAATGTGGGCATGTAGATCTGTTAAGGGTAGAAGTTTTATCTAACATGTGAAGTTTGGGGCAGATAGTTACAGCAACTTCCTTTTTCATGGCGAAACATTGAAATTTTGAAATTTACAAAATTCGCCAGGCCGCGATCTGAATAAATCTCAACGAAAACTCAATAAAAACACAATTTAACATCGCAAAGGCCTTTAGATTAGGCATACCAAATTTGGTGTTGATTTGAAGAACTCTCTAGGAGGAGTTCGTTAAAATACAACACATGGAAATGACCAAAATTACACAAAATATGCTCATAATATTAAAAATAACCGACTTCCTGTTGGGTTTAGAATTTCACTCCAAGAGACTTTTTTGTAGGTATTGGTGTGTTACATATGTGTGCCAATTTTCGTGCATGTACGTGAAACATAGCTGGAAGGCTGTTGATTTTCTTAGTATAGGTGGCGCTGTCGAGCCATTTTGCCACACCCTCTTCTGAATCATATATCAGACGAACATTTTCACCAGGTTTGACGCGTGTGCAAAGTTTCATGAAGCATGAAGCNAGCCCTGGGACAAAATGGGATGCTTTAAGGAAAATGTATAGCCTATATAAGTAATAGGCCCAAAATAAAAATAACATTTTTTTTTTTTTTTAAATATGCGAAATATATCTGACTTCAATAATTAATTAGCTGCGCTCCACAAGTTCACAAAAAGAAAAAAAAGGATGACAACGCATTCTGTT
>NW_024873113.1:979-1386 GCF_018340385.1 Cyprinus carpio | reverse complement strand
TGATGCGTGTAGGTCATTTTTTGGATATTTTTACCTCAATTTTTACACATGGCACCTTTAAGCCCTCAAAGAAGAGAAGAAGAATAAGAATAGACGGAGCAGATACAAGAGGGTCCTCGCATCATCGGTGCTCGGGCCCTAATAATGTGATAGGACACATCAATTGTCAATATTAGGGGTATTCGTACCGGACCGTTTCGGTACAGGGCTTTCGGTACGGTGCACGTGTGCACAGAATGCAATATTTTGTGTGCGAACATAGGTACATTTTCGTGTTTCCACACCAACACAAAAACCGCCCTAAAACTCATCCCAAAAAACATTAGAAAAGGCATCACGCGAGTGTGAACATCACTATTAATGTCTATGACTACAACTAGGACTACAAATAGGAGAAAAAAAAAAAC
>NW_024873113.1:0-151 GCF_018340385.1 Cyprinus carpio | reverse complement strand
TATGTTTCTTTTCATTTCTTTATCAAGTTGATTTAGAAAAATGTTTGGAGCATTTTTTTTTTTAAATGACGATTAACGTTAAACAGCTGAGCCGACAGCGAGTAGCCTAAAACATATTTAATCAATTAAACCTCTCAAATTAACGCTAATA
>NW_024873112.1:18318-18408 GCF_018340385.1 Cyprinus carpio | reverse complement strand
GACTTGTGTGTAATGTACCCCAGACCTACAAAGAAGCTGTAACATCAGTAAATGCAAATGAATGGGTTAAAGCTATGGATGAGGAAATAG
>NW_024873112.1:13339-18109 GCF_018340385.1 Cyprinus carpio | reverse complement strand
CGTATCCGAGGACAATGTTATGAAAACAGGAGCGCAGCCTGGCAGTAAAACCGCTTTAGCGAGTACAGCTGTTTGTGGTGCTGGAAGTACCGACATTGTCACAGGTGTGGTACAANNTATGTGAAAACCAGTTTGTTCAAAACCCAGCTGATCATTGTGTTTACACAAAAGTTACAAAAAGTGAGAAAGTTTTCATAATTATTTGGGTTGATGATTTGATTATTGCTGCCAGTGATCTGAGTGTGCTTAAAGATGTGAAAGAGATGCTCATGTTTTTACNATCCAGTCACACTGTGAAATGTCATGTGACCTAATCAGTGACTGAATGAATGCAGGTGTTTTTCCTGTTTTAATAAAAATGCACCAGTCAGAGCNACTTTGAGCAAGGTGTTGATTTTGTCAAAATGTCACAACACGGGTATGTTGAGAAACTACTTGGAAATTTTGACATACAAAACTGTAAGCCAGAGCTGCCTTGTGAGCAGAAACTAAGTTACACTAAGGAATACTGATGCTTGGGTGATGTGAATAGAACAGTGGAGTACTGTAAAGCATGTTTTAGAGATATTACAAGGCACAAAGACAAGAACTGTATTTACAGGAAAGGTGCAAATGAGAAAGTTATACATGCATACAGTGATGCAAATTGGGCAGCAGATGTCAATGATAGGTACACAGGTTACTGCATTAGCCTAAACAGAAATGGTCCATTGGTCTCATGGAAGACCAAAAGCGCAGCCTACTGTTGCACTTTCCACATGTGAGGCTGAGTATATAGGCGTTAGCTGCAACTATACAGAGTGACTCTCTATACCACCGCAGAAAATTACCGTACAAACAGGTAGGAGAACTGGTATGCAGTGTATAGACTTCTAGAATAGTGCGTACTGGCTTTACAATTTAGGGTGCTGACATAATAATTAATCAGAATACTTACTCCTTCTCACATCAGACAAAGAACTCCCCGCTAAAGCTCGCCGTCCTCTGCAAGATTAACGATACCATTTTGTGAGGTCGTAATTAATAGAAGTTTACATTAGTCTGACAGGTTACTGACGCATCAAGCTTAGTTTTGGTATGCGCGTCAGAACGGTACTAACTAAACCATCGCAACAAACGGGCTTAAGTTGATGAAATTTAGTTCCAATTGGTCGCTATGTGCCCATTTATGAAATTTGTATATGAGCTGGACTGATGGCTGCGTAAGCAATGTGAGAGCAAGGTGGGGAACTGCAATAGCAATGGTTTCTGGACTGGTGGGAAAGGACATTTACTGTGTTGGCCCATTCATGTGTAGAGAGATGATCCTTTGACTAATTTCTTGGAATTTAAAAGTGAGGCAGTTATGAAGACATTGAAAATATGCAGACAACCCGTATCTATAGGACATATGTTATGAAATTGTATAGGGGCGATATCCTGGCGAAAGTACAAAACCCGCTTTAGCATAGTACAGCTATTTGTGGACAGACATACAGTGAGACAAAACGATGATCACAGATCTGCAGTGAAGGCGAGGCCTTCAGGAGTTGATAGTTTGTATCAGGCGTAAACAGTGGTGTAGTCAGTGTAGAAGTACCACTCACGATGAAATAACAATGTGAGAGATTACAAGTGAACAAGATCAATTGACAATGTATAAGGAGCAGATTGGGCTCTCATTTTGTATTTAAAAACTTGTTTGGGTTTCTATTTGGGACTGGCAATCCAGTCACACTGTAGTATAATGTCAGTGACCTTGATCAGTGCACTGAATGAATGCAGGTGTAAAAGTGTTATTAATAAAAATGCACCAGTCAGAAGACTGTATGCGGTTGGTAAAACGTATGACACTCGATCTGGCTCAATATCTCTGTTAACAATCTTGCTGCTGGAAAGGCAAACAAACAGCCAAAATCGGGTGTTTTATTTTGCACGCCTAACACGGAAGTAAGCGGAATGTAGGGCAGATGCACCACTTGCAGGTTTTGTGTCAAAAGCTTCTGACTGGATGGCAAAAGCATATGTAAGCTACACTGCATTATAGATAATTTATTTTTGCACTGCTAATAAATTTTTACATTTCTTACCCAGATGCGGAGTCAATGTAAGGAAATACTGCAGACATTTAAATCTTTTTGTATGTACTCTATTTCACTGCCTGACCATCATCTGTATTTATACCAGTTCAATGTTTTAGGTAACATATCTAGTATCCCGCGGTCTAAGCACTGATCTGTTTCTGTTTGTTCTGATGAGAGGAAGCTTGTGTTGGGGAGGGATTCCAATGTCTGTTGGGAGCTCATGTAGATTTGTTAATGTAATCAAAAAAAAACACCCATACTTAAGAACACCTGCTGGAGTGAGTATAGTAAATAAATCATCAACTGTGAAATATCTTGTTTCAAATCTTTTTAATGTATAACATTTTATTCTTCTGTACCCTTTTTAGCCCATCTGTTAAAAATTGAAGCAATGGTTTTTAGAAAACAATGTAAGATTTATCAATGTGTAAAGAAATTAAAGTAATACGTCTGTTGTGACCCTTAACCGTTCAGCTTCTGATTGTTTTTTGCGGTTCTGCACTGTAATGTGTATACTCTGTCTGAGCCAAAAGAAGATGGAACAGAATCTGATGAATTTGAAGAAAAAAATAATAATAAAAAATCTTCCTTTATTTATTTAATGTAGGGGGACCCTGCTACACCTTTCCTACCATACAGCTGATGGATGCTGACTGTAAAATGGTAATCATAGGAGGAGGGTTCAGTGTGGTGACAGAAGATGGAATAGGCGTGTGCCAGTGCACCAGCTGATGAAACCTTCATAGCAGCCTTCTGTATGCCATTTTACTTTCAACGTTGCGCTATCCGGCGCGCCTGAGGAGGCTTTTTGACTTTCCTTCAGAGGCACACGGTGTCCCAACACTAGAAGATGGGGAGACAAGCACTGCCAGTAACATTACTCTGAATGATTAGTTTTTTGTATTAGATCCTCATTACCTCAACTGCTTTTATTTTGTGAAATTTGCTTTCGAAGGGACGTTCACTCTTTTGAAGTTAATCCAACATGTTGGAGTTGTACATGTGTACATGGGACAAATATTAGTATAACCTATGTTGCCAGATGAGAGTCTGATCAACTTTTTCTTGTGATTCCATTCTTTTAGAAAACATGGACAGGAAACATATGTACTTCAGTTTTGTTCTTTTGTGGCAACAACATTTAATGTCTCAATTCTGATTAATCAACAATACAGTTGTGTATTATAATATATAATGGAGAAGAGTCTGGCTGTAGACTTGCACTCTCAGACGCTTGTGCTTCCGTTAAGTATTAACACTTAAGGAGTCTTTTTTTATTTTATATTTAATTAAACTTATTGGATAATACTTGTTTGCATCTATCAAAATTTGTTTTTTTTTCTTGTGTGAGTGCTAGTTGACTGGAAGTCTGTCAGTCCAGATGTGGGGAGAGGACACAAAGAGTGGGTTAGGCTCGGCAGGTGTGATGGCTGTAGATACTGTGGTCTTGGAAAGAAGGGGGGGTCTTCACGGCTTTCTGTGTGTTACAGACAGAGTTTGCTGCGTTCTGTTCTGGGGACTGCTACTACAGAATAAATGCGATGAATGAATGAGGTGGTTTATCTATCTATCTATCATCTATCTATCTCTCTATCTATCTTTTTTACTTGGATTGGGGACTGAAACTAAAAGCGGAAATAAATGTTTTAGTGGATTAAGCTGTCTGTTTGCTTAATTGGTTAATCCCGGGTAACATAAGGTTACTAAACTTCTGACTAATTTTTAAGTTTGATTATTTAGTGGTTTTGTCAGCTATATATATATATATATCAGGCAAAACCTAGTTTTTTGGGGTAACACTTTACAATGGGTTTCGTTTGTTGACACTGATGTAATTAACTAACATTAACTATGAGCAATGGGTTGATACAGTATTTATTAAGCAATAAGTTAATAAAAATACAGCTGTTCGTTGTTTGTACTGTTAGTTGGTGTCACAGTTATTGTAATGTTAACAAATACAAGCTTTGACTTTTAATTTAAGAACAGCTAGTGCGATGCTAAGGACGTTTGTATCCTCGAAAATAATAGGAATTTTTTTTTTTTTTTGATTTTTATTGTGTCGTCGGGGCCTAAACTTGCGAGAATTGGTGATGACGTCAGTAACCAAACTACATGCAGAGTAAGTGCAGTAAAATAATATTCGTAATATCATGCTTGCCACTTGGTTTTACCTTGCTTGCAGAATTTAATTTGGTTTTATAAGATTATATTGAATTTATTGCTTCATTTTAATCTGTAGGCGATTAAAGAGTATAGCTCGCCAGGTTTTTTTTTACAGCCAACTTTCGCGTTACCTTTTGGCACGCCCCCTACCTTTCGTTTCACCAATGAGAANGGGAGTCAGTCCCATAGACTCCCCATGTTAAAATGCCCAACTTTACAGCAGAAAAAAACATGTATACAGCATGGTTCAAAAAATTATTTTGGTCTATATAGCTAATTTTTCGCTTCATGACATCTGTGAGGAGGGCGAATTTTTTTATAACTCATCCGTTCAAATTATATTAAGCCTTAAAGTTCTGCATAATTAAGGGCGTGGCCACTTGAGTGACAGGTGGATTGCCGCTGCTGACAATGCTGTCGAGCTAGGTGGGCGTGGCTTCAGCAAACAGCTCCCGCCTTTTTGTCCATTTTCGAATATCCGGGATTGACACGCGGTGACGCGCTGCCAAGATGGCGACGGCCCGCTCTGCACACTTTGGGG
>NW_024873112.1:0-13238 GCF_018340385.1 Cyprinus carpio | reverse complement strand
CCGCTCTCTCTAGTGAAGCCAACAGAAGTGACTAAAATTGTTTGCAATTCATCGACTGGCCGCTTGAGGCTGGCGCAAAAGGGAGTCAATCCCATAGACTCCCCATGGTTAAAATGCCCAACTTTACAGCAGAAAAAAAACTGTATACAGCATGGTTCAAAAAATTATTTGGTCTATATAGCTAATTTTTTCGCTTCATGACATCTGTGAGGAGGGCGAATTTTTTATAACTCATCCGTTCAAATTATATTAAGCCTAAAAGTTTTGCATAATTAAGGGCGTGGCCACTTGAGTGACAGGTGGATTGCCGCTGCTGATAATTCTGTCGAGCTAGGTGGGCGTGGCTTCAGCAAACAGCTCCTGCCTTTTTGCCCATTTTCGAATATCCGGGAGAGTTGCGCGGTGACTCGCTGCCAAGATGGCGATGGCCCACTCTGCACACTTTGGGGTTCAAAAACGCTCTTCAGGAGTCTATGGGTGACGTCACGGACACTACGTCCATGTTTTTTATACAGTCTATGCTTAACACCTGTATCACCGTCAGCACCGGCTACCACGCCAAGCCTAATTCAGAGGATGAGAAAATCAGTATAAGCCTATTTTATCAGCGTTGTGATAACACTTCGGTTACTTAACGTAACCTCGGTTCCCTGAGATAAGAGAACGAGCTTTATGTATGGGAAAACTCCTTTTTTCCTTTCTGCTGAAGCCTGATTTGTTCACGTTTGTGTAGCAGCACAAACCAATGGTGCTTCAGCCCGCCAAAAGGGGCGGGGCTGACCACCATAGAAGTCGGTCCGTAGCGCCATTCATCAGATCATTCGACTGAAGTGACGATCATCGATTCATGCAGCTTATAGTGCGGCAAGTGACATAACGCTCGTTCCCTTATCTCAGGGAACCGAGGTTACATTAAATAACCGAAGCGTTCCCTTTTCAAACGTTCACTCTCCTTATGTATGGGAATAAATCCCAATGATGCCACACTACGAGCAACAATTACATACTGCTCCGCGAGCCCAGTGTAAGAGCATTAATAAGGGCCCTAAGGGACTAAGGCATTGTCTCGCGCCAATATTAGCTGAGGGCATGAGAAATCACTACCCACATGGGAGGTTTAAACAGATAGAATCCATAGCTGCAGGGCGGAGATGTCTAAGTTATAGAATCTGGCAAAAGTGGACGGCGACGACCAGCTGGTGGCCGCACAGATGTCACTGATAGATATGCCACTGGGACCACACCCATGAGGAGGCCATTCCCCTTGTGGAGTGGGCTCTCACACCAATAGGGCATTCCAGTCCTTCTGATGCATAAAGCCAGAGCTATTGCATCAACAATCCAGCGAGACAGTCTTTGCTTGGTAACCCGCAGACCCTTCTGGTGGCCTCCAAAGCAAACAAACAGTTGTTTCAGACTGCCTAAACAGTTTTAGAACATTCCACATAGACTCTCAGAGCCCTAACAGGGCAGAGAGCGTTCGGGTTCCTGCTCGCCGTCTGCAGCGGGGAGCGCCAATAGGGATATTACTTGCGCTCTAAAGGGAGTAGAGAGCACTTTAGGAACATAGCCGTGTTTCGGTTTCAAAATGACCTTGCAGTCATTGAGCCCAAACTCAAGACATGAGGCACTGACCGACAGCGCTTGTAAGTCACCCACATGCTTTACCAACGCCAAAGCAAGGAGTAGGGCCGTTTTAAGCGATAAGGGATAAGGGCCGCAAGTCAGCCGAACTGATCGGCTCAATTTGGGGCCTTTTTTAGGGCCCCTAGGACCATGGATAAGTCCCAACACGGCACAGTCCGAGGTCGAGGAGGATTCAGTCTCCTCGCCCCCATTCAGAAATTTAAGGACCAAGTCGTTTCTGCCTACTGAATGGCGGGCCGGCCTCGAGAGAATGATTCGCTGCGATGGCCACCACATATACTTTGAGTGTGGATGGGGCGCGCCCGTTATCTAGCAGAACTTGCAGAAAAGTCAGCATGCAAAACCGGGTCCATTTGCCATGCAGAGCACCAATTGAGAAATACTGACCATTTCTGGCCATAAAACCGTGATGTGGACGGTGTCCTTGCCTCAAGAATGGTGTTGCTTACTCTTGCTGGGAGCCTATCAGACTCCTGTCGAGGCACCAGACATGAAGGCTCCACAACTCTGGGTGGGGATGCCAAATCATGCCTTTCGTCTCCGAGAGAAGGTCCCTCCTCAATGGGATGGGCCACGGGGCCATCGTTCCCTGCTGCATCAGCTCTGGAAACTAAGTCTGGTTCTTCCAGAGTTGAGCTACTAGGAGGAGGGAGCATTTGGTTTCCTTGACTTGCCTGATGATCTGGGGAATCATGGTGATAGGAGGAAATGCATACAAGCAAGCCCTGGGCCAGTCGTGGGCCAGGGCATCTCTCCGTATCGAGAAAAATGTTGGGCAATGAGAGTTCCGAGGCGAAGAGGTTGACTTCTGCCTTCCCAAAGACCACCCAAATTCGCTGTAACGTCTGAGGATGCAGCACCCAATCGCCCGGGGCTACCTTGCCTCTGGACAGCATGTCCGCTCCCAGGTTCATCTTGCCCAGCACATGAAACCGCCCTTAGTGAGAGGAGTTCTCTCTGTTCCCAGAGAAGGAGACGATGAACCAATCTGTATAAGGCGTGAGACCTGAGACCCGCTTGGTGATTGATGTAAGACACCACTGTCGTGCTGTCTGAAACGGACCAGGACATGGTGGTCTTTGATGGCTGGAAGGAAGGAATACAGGGCTAAGGAGACATTTCCATAGCAGTTGATATGTAGGCATCGCTGCTGAGCTGTCCAGGAGCCGAATGCTGGATTGCCCTCCAACAGCGCGCCTCACCCAGAGTTGGACACATCTGTCGTGATCACTTTTCTTCTGGAGGCCACGCCCATTCTCACTCCTGTCTGAAACAGGTGAGTGGTCCTCCAGGGGGCCACAGCTTCGATACAGTGGCTGTCCACCCTGACCGAAAATCTCTTCAACCGCCAAAATTGGAGGGGCCGCATGTGGAGCAGGCCCAGTGGAGTTACAGAGGTGGCAGCGGCCATGAGCAGCCTCTGAAAAACCCCTCAAGGGGCGTGTCGTCCCCTGTTTGAGGGAACCCGTCAATCTCTGAATTGTCAGGGACCGATCCAGCGAGATCCATGCCCACATTAGTGCGGAGTCTAGACCCGTTCCCAGAAAGACAGTTCGTCATCTGGGCAACAACTGGCTCTTGCGTGGGTTGATGACCAACCCGAGGCGCTCTAAGTGACTGAGCAGCAACTCTTTGTGAGCATTCAGTTCCCCTTCTGATCTGGCTAAAACCAGCCAATCGTTGAGGTAGTTCAATATGCGGATTCCCATCTGCCTGAGAGGGGACAGAGCCGCATCTATGCACTTCGTAAAAGTGCATGGGACCAGGGACAGTCCAAACGGAAGGACTGCATACTGATAGGCCATTCCCTCGAACGCAAATTTCAAGAACGGTCTGTGCCGGGGGCTATGTGTATGTGAAAGTAAGCATCTTTCAAATCCACGGTCAAAAACCCATCCTTGGAGCAAATATGCGAGAAAATTTTCTTGACCGTCATCATCTTGAACGACCGGCGCATAAGCGAGCTGTTCAGATGTCTGAGATCTGGAATGGGTCTGAGCCCGTCGTCTCTCTTTGGGATGAGGAAATAGCGGCTGAAAAAGCCTGACTCACTGGAGGCACTATTTCCACAGCACCTTTTGCAAGCAGTGCTTGCACCTCCTGCCGGAGAACAATAGCTTCGTTGTCCGGGACAGAAGTTTAATCGATGCCTCTGAATCGGGGCGGTCTGCGAGCGAACTGCAGCGAGTAGCCACATCGAATTGTTTCCAAAACCCATCTCGAGATTCCCGGAATGGCTGCCCAGGCCGTATAATGGGAGGCGAACGAGAGCTCGCCTTGAAAAAGCGGGGAAGTCTACGTTCGTATAAGTGATTGAGAGAGGATGAGGAATTTTGCTCTTTAAAGCATGTAGGTCCACTATTACAGCAGTAAAAATATTCGACCACGCGCTGCACCTGCAGGACGTGACCCGCTGAAAATGAAACTCCGTCTCTCAGAGGTGTTCGAAGTGGTGAGGAGTGAAGGTGAGCTGTTTTGGGGGCATTCCGGCCAAGGTGAGAACGGGGCCCCTCCTCTTCCTCTCTAGCGCCTCAGGACGGCTTCGGCGGCTAAGGTTCCAGCACAACTCGTGGGTGGGGACCTTGACGCTTCGGGAAGTGGAAGCGTTTCACCGGCCTGGATTGCTGCTTCAGCCGAGGCTCTGTCTTCCGCTGAGGCTGATGCTGTGCTGGCTTTGCAGGCTGAGCAGCGGGGCTCTTCTGGCGGCCCGCATCTGCGTCTTCTGAGCCTTCGAAAACCGTTCAGTGAATCCATGAAAAGCGGAGCTGAATAGTCCTTTCGGTGAGACCGGCGAGTCAAGGAACGCCATTTTCTCATCATCCCTGATCTCTGTCAATGTTAGCCAGAGGAGGCGCTCCAGCACCACCAGGCTGGCTATGGTCTTGCTGATCGCTTGGCCTTTGTAGCACGCAGAGCGAGATCTGTTGCTGTGCATAGCTCCTTAAAGGCCTCTTAAACAGCTCTGGTGCTCTTGGAGTTTGGTGTATCCCCTTTCATCAGCACTGTCAATGGTGGTAGGGATGTGCAGTATACCGGTACTGGAAAAATACCGGTATCTATTATATTTAAAATGGTACGATATCATAATTTTGCTCAATTCTTTATTTCATGTGCTGCTGTTCCCGAAGTTCACCTGTAGGTGGCAGTGCTTCCCAAATTGATGCAAAACCGGTAAACCTGAAGAACAACGCCATGGATCAACCAGATGAAACTTTATTAACGTGCCTGCAACTAATAAATCCAGAGAGCAGCAGAAGTGAAATATGTCATTACTTTACATACAAAACCGATGATAAAGGTGAACGAACTGACCACAGGATTCAGCACATCAAATCTTGCTAACTTGCTTAATCGTGTGCTCATCCTGATCTTTTCTGAGAATTAAGAGATCGACAGGTTAGTGCATCATTCATAAATTAATACTTAATTTGAACTTTTATTCACAACTGATCAACGCACAAACATAAGATGTGACGCAATAAACACGAAAGCTCAAACATGTGAAGCTAGAACCAGTGACATTTTATTCACATTTTGGCAGTTTTGCTATATTAATTTTAGTATCAATAATATGAAGGGAATGTTTCTGCCACATTGTCAACCGCTAACATGAAGCAGCCGAGAGAGAGAGAGAGAGATTTATATTTAAAGCTTTTTCTTTGCCTATCTGAGTCTGAAATCTAAAAAACATTCTGAGGGAGAGAGAAATAATAACGTGATTTTGAATATTACTTTGACTGTTAAAATAACACTTGAAATTTTTTTTTTTATAACTCATCAACAGCATTACAGCACTTATATATCTAGGTCAATGATTATTTATAAAAGATAAATGTAGGCTACTAATACATGTTTAGTATGTAAACATTACTTTATGCATTAAACACATACCTAACATTAACCAAGATTATTAAATACTATAAATGATGATAATTCACTTTTATTATCCTCCATTTTTTTTTTTTTTTTTTTTTTTTCATTTCACTTATTTTTTGAGGCTGGTTATTTGTCACCTATGGTATTGATTTAGTATCGATACCGAGGTATTACTTTCTGGTATCGTACCGAAGCCAAAATTATGGTATGGAGCCATCCGTAAATGGTGGTGAGAGCTGATGCAGTAGAGGGGTTCACCCGTGCCGAGTAGGGGGCTCGCCACGTCTTGGTGAGCTTGTCATGGGCGGCTGGCAAGAACGGGGCTGGGCGCTGGCGGGAGGATTGCTGGCGGGTCTCTGGCAGGAACCTTTCATCCAATAAGCCATGGGCGGGCTCGTCCGTAGCCGACCACTTGAGGCCAAGATACTACACGGCCTTTGCGAGGATGTGGATAAACTCGGCGTCTGGCTTTGGCCTCGGCACTTGAGGGGGAGGGGCTGCTTCGGGCTCCTTGCGTGAATCACCCCATTCTTCCGTTTCTGACGCCGCCAAGGGCACAAAGTCATTGGCGGTGATGTCATCGATGACGATGTCCTCCTCGGATGCACCAAATGAGACCAGTCCGCTCGCAGCTGCAGAGGGGTGCTGGTCCTCATGTGCGAAGCACACCGGCGTGAGAGGACGCGGGGAGGGTGGGGCACGCAGGCGCTGAGCCGACGTGACACTGCCCGGGCCTGCTGGAAAAGATCCACTGCCCCACTGTTTTTTCCTCTTAGTGGAGGAAAAAGACGGGAGGGCCTGGCGGGGGGGATTGCCTTGATGGAACAAGGTGACCCACGAGCGTAGACGGGAAAAGATCAATGCTCTCGCAAAAAGAGCACGAGGCAACAGCGAGCGCAGCCTCTCTGTGGGTGCGGCCGAGGCAGGCGGCGCACTTGCTGTACCCGTCTTCATCATGCAAGAGTCCCTTGCATGAACCACACTCGCAGCATGACATTTGAAGCAACACACGCTGAAATTTGCTCTTTGCCCGGATGCCTGCAGTGATGCTTACGCGGCAGTGAGCAGAGCTGGAGCTTCTTCTACAGCTTCTTTCTTGCAGAAGAGTCTGATCTGATGAATGGCACTACGGACCGATTTGTTATAGCGGTCGGCCCCGCCCCTTTTGGCGGGCTGAAGCGCCATTGGTTTGTGCAGCTACACAAATGTGAACAAATCAGGCTTCAGCAGAAAGGAAAAAAGGAGTTTTCCCATACATAACGAGAGTGAACGTTCGAAAGGGAACTATTTTAATGAACTCTACATTTTTTTTTAAAATAAATACTGTAATAATAATAGTTCTACGTATGAATAGTTTTAGTCAGATAATATAAAAAGACAAGATCCCTCGATGCCCTTTAAATTTTCCCAATCAAACAGTAAGAATGAAAGAGAACAGGCACCTTTGTTTATATTCCTGTTTGCCGCATTTTTAATATTTAATAAATATTTAACTTTAATAAAATGTAAATTTGTCCCCCGCATTTTATTCAGGCAGGTGTGTTGACGTAGAGGTTTGTAAATTTAAATCTAGATTTAAATTCAAAGAGACAGTATCGATAGTCTTTGCATGACCTGACATTTTATTCGTATCCAAAATGAGGAGAATATGAATATCAAGAATATGAAAATTGAACACTCACATGCAGTGTATGTTTCGTTCATACTCAAAGCCGGAGGGCACTCTCACTCAGAAAGTCCAAAACAGACTCATAGAAGTAATAACTTATGATGTGCAGGAAAATCTTAAAATTGTCATTAGGAAGATGTTGAACAAAAATATTATAGCTGTAACGAAGAATAACTCGACTTGGGATCCATTTGCAAGCTTTTATTTGAACACTCGTAGTCGTACAGGCGAAGGGTCAGGATCAGCAAACACAGTGTCACAGGAATATCAGAATCGTAGTCAATACTAAGCAGTGGGTCGGGGTAACAAGCAATTATCACAGTCCGTATAACAATCAGGGTTCAAAGGTAGGCAGCAAAGGTTCACAGGTCGATAAACAACAGAGGTAGGCAACTGGGAAAACAAGACAGGGTAAAACGCTCAGAAATGTTAGCCGTGGCAGTAACAAGACCTCGCAAAAAGGTGATGCAAGGGTCTGGCTTATATGGCAGTCTCTGATAGGGAACACCTGGCCGGTGATCAGTCCAAGGTACGGGGCTTATGGGTAATGTAGTCAGTATCAGTGTACGTGAGTGTTTGGATGCATGTAAGTGTCAGTATTCGGGTGATGGTGCACACAGATCCCCACTCGAAGAACACACAAACTTCAAATACTAGACAAAACCCCCTCCCTGCGAACGCCTCCTGGCGTGAGGTGGAGGACGACGTCGGGGTCTACCTCGAGGTCGAGGGGGCCGGTTTCTCTGGATGTTCTCTATGAAAATCTGTGGTTAAGTTGGGGTCAAGAATGTCCTCGGCATTGACCCAGGAACGTTCCTCTGGACCGTACCCCTCCCAGTCAACCAAGTATTGGAGGACTCGTCCCCGACGTCTCGAATCAAGCAGCTCTCGCACCTGATAGGTCTCCTCGCTCTCCACCTGAACCGGCTGGGGACTCTGCTCACGGGACCTCCCCTCGCCCTCCTCCTCAGGGGCAGCAGCGGGCTTGAGCAATGACATGTGGAAAGTGGGAGAAATACGATATGTGTTAGGCAAAGCAAGGCGGAATGAAACAGGTGTGATTTGTTGTGTGATTTTGAATGGACCCACGTACCTTGGACTTAACTTTCGGCATGGCAATTTCATCCGAAGGTCTCTGGTGGACAGCCAGACCCATTGACCAGGTTGGAAAAGTGTGTCCAGGGCATCGACGACGGTCGGCCTGTTCCTTCAGGCGCCGTACAGCTTGTTGTAGGTGTACGTGGGCTTGATTCCATGTGTCCTCGCTTCGTTGAAGCCAATCAGTTACAGCGGGAACATTGGTGGGTTCACCTGACCAGGGAAACATGGGTGGTTGGTACCCTAGAATGCATTTGAAGGGGGTGATCCCGGTGGATGGCTTGATCAGGGAGTTCTGTGCATATTCGGCCCATAGGAGAAAACGAGACCAGTCCTCTTGATGGGAGCTGCAGTAGGAGCGGAGGAACCGAGTGAGCTCCTGGTTGAGGCGTTCCACTTGACCGTTGGCCTCGGGGTGATAACCAGACGTGAGACTTACGTTGACCCCTAGAGCTTGAAAGAAATCCTTCCATAAACGAGAGGTGAATTGAGGACCTCTATCCGAAACGATGGTCGTCAGGTATGCCGTAAAACCTAAACACCCAATTACACAGGAGTTCGGCGGTCTGAAGAGCAGTGGGGAGTTTGGGTAGAGGAATGAGGCGACATGCTTTGGAGAATCGATCGATGATTGTGAGTATGACCGTGTTTCCTTGGGATAGGGGTAAGTCTGTGATGAAGTCTATGGCAAGGTGTGACCAGGGTCGTTGTGGGATAGGAAGAGGTTGAAGGAGTCCAGCTGGTAGTTGACGAGGGGTTTTGTGCATGTTACACGTCTGACAGTTCTGAATGAATTTAATAGTGTCGGGGTTGATTGTTTCCCACCAGAAGCGGTTCTTGAGGAGATGGAGTGTGGCTGTGATGCCGGGGTGACCAGAGGCAGGAAGACAGTGGATATGATCCAGGACTTGATCACGGTAGGGGGCAGGTACGTAGGTTTTATCCGGTGGACAGGTGGCTGGTGGTGCTTCTTGTGAATTGTGCTGTTCTATTAGGGTCATTATATCCCACTGGATGGGAGCAACCACCACCTGGAAGGGCAAGATGCGTTCGGGGGTTGAGATGGAGGGGTCGTCATCATGGATACGTGACAAAGCATCGGCTTTAGTATTCTTGGAACCTGGGCGATATGTGACATTGAACTGAAACCGGGAGAAGAACAAGGACCATCTGGCTTGGCGTGGGTTGAGTCTTTTGGCAGAGCGTAGGTATTCCAGATTTTTTATGATCCGTAAAGACGGTGAAAGGATGAATAGCCCCTTCGAGCCAATGTCTCCACTCTTCAAACGCTGCTTTCATGGCTAACAGTTCTCTGTCTCCCACATCATAATTCCTCTCCGCCGGGTTGAGCTTGCGGGAGTAGAAAGCACAGGGATGAAGTTTCTCCTGAGGGCCTGGTCGCTGTGAGAGAACGGCCCCAATGCCAGTATTAGATGCGTCAACTTCGACTAAGAAGGGGAGAGAAGGGTCAGGGTGATGCAGGATAGGAGCGGTGACAAAGCGTTCCTTTAATTCCTTAAAGGCTTGACGGGGGGCCTCGGACCAGGTGAGACTATGTGTACCTTTTTTGATCATAGAAGTGAGAGGACTGACGACTGTACTGAAATTTCCTGATGAAGCGTCTGTAGAAATTGGCAAACCCCAGGAACCGTTGTAGCTCCTTGAGAGTCTGAGGCTCTGGCCACTTGAGTACAGCAGAGACCTTACTGTCCTCCATGGCAACTCCCCCCGGACTGATGACATAACCCAGGAAGGTAGTGGATGTAGTGTGAAACTCACACTTCTCGGCTTTGGCGTACAGTTGATGTTCGATGAGGCGCTGTAGCACAATTCTGACTTGTTGAATATGATCCTGTAGGGTATTGGAGTAGATAAGGATATCGTCAATGTAGACCACAACAAACTTGTTCAGCATGTCCCTGAAGACATCATTAATGAAACCCTGGAAGATGGACGTCGTTGAGACCAGTCCAAACGGCATAACCCGGTATTCATAGTGCCCGTTGGTTGTAGAAAAGGCCGTCTTCCATTCGTCACCCTCTCTGATGCGAATCAGGTTGTAAGCACAGCGCAAGTCAAGTTTGGTGTAGTATTGGGCAGTGCGAAGTTGTTCTAATGCAGCTGGAACCAGGGGAAGGGGATAACGGTACTTCACCGTGATCTCGTTGAGACCACGGTAATCAATGCAGGGTCTCAGACTGCCGTCTTTCTTCTTGACGAAGAAGAAACCAGCGGATGCCGGGGAAGTGGAAGGACGTATGAAGCCTTTTTTCCAACTCTTCCTTGATGTATTTAGTCATGGCTTCGGATTCTGGGAGTGACAGTGGAAACACACGACCTTTGGGTGGATTGTGACCTGGTAGGAGATCAATAGCACAGTCATGGGGTCGATGAGATGGTAATGTGTTTGCTTGGGTTTTGCTGAATGCTGCCTTGAGATCGTGATATTCCGCTGGTAGATTGGGAACCTCGGATGACTCCTCGTTAATCACCAACGAGTGCACTGGGAGAGGAGAAATGGTAGATAGACATTTTGTTTGACATTTAGTGCTCCACTTTAATATCTGACCTTCCCTCCATGATACTAGTGGATCGTGCAGTCTCAGCCATGGTAGTCCCAGAATTATGGGTGTATTAGACGTGGGCAGAACGTAGAACTGAATGACCTCCTGGTGCAGTAAACCGGTTGTCATGGATAGACTTTGAGTAAGATGAGTGATGATACCAGTTCCCAGGGGACGACCATCTATGGTAGCTACAGACAGAGAGTTAGCACAGGGTATTAATGATACTTTGTTTGTTCTTGCAAACTCAGCTGACATGAAGTTCCCAGCCGCTCCAGAATCCAGTAAAGCAAATGTGGTCACTTGAACGTTGTTAATGGTTAGTTTCAGGGGTACAATCACACAGTTTACAGGATGGAGAGAGTGTAAGGATTCACTCACCAATTTGGACGAGACAGATGAGGGACGTGAAGGACAGCTGGCTCGTTGATGACCTGGAGATCCACAATACAGACATAGACGATTTGCCAAGCGACGATTCCTTTCTTCAGATGAGAGATGATAGGAATTAACTTGCATAGGTTCAGGGTCTTCAACAGACTGAACTGCTTTAATGGCAGTGCTGACACGAGAACGGGGTTTACGTGAACGTTGCAGATTGTCAATTGCTATTGTCAGTTCGATGAAATCATTCAAACTTTTCCCCTCATCTCGACATGCCAGTTCAGTTTGTAATTCATGACTTAACCCTTTCCGAAACAGAACTTTTAAGGTGTCCCTCACCCAGGTCGTTTGTGCTGCCAGTGTGCGGAAGTTCATAGCATACTCAGCAGCTGAAGATTTCCCTTGAGAGAGCTCTAGCAAGCGTTCACCAGCGCTCTTTCCCTCCTTGGGATGATCGAAAACCTCACGGAAGCGTGTGAGGAAATCGTTGAAGGAGGAGAAAGATGACCCATCCGTGCGCAATACAGCGGTAATCCAGTCAAGAGCCCTTCCGGTTAACAAAGAGCAAACAAAGGCAATCTTACCGTTGTCAGTGGAATAGAGCATGGGTTGTTGTTCCACAAACAGCGAACATTGAAGTAAGAAGCCTTTACATTTATTAGGGTCACCGTCGAATTTCTCCAGGAAACGCCAGTCGTGGGTTAATCTGAGAGGGCGTGGGAACGCATGTGTAATGGCGGCCGCTGGTGGCGCGGGTGTTGTGACAACAGGACTGTGGAGATTCTGAATAGCTTTCACCAATTCCTCCGTGACGGCGGTAAGACGATTTAACTGTTGCTGATTAGCAGCGATCTGACTTGCCTGAGCTGCCAGGTTGGTGCAGAGATGTTCATATACTGCTGGATCTTGTCCGGGCGAGGTCTTCTGTAACGAAGAATAAATCGACTTGGGATCCATTTGCAAGCTTTTATTTGAACACTCGTAGTCGTACAGGCGAAGGGTCAGGATCAGCAAACACAGTGTCACAGGAATATCAGAATCGTAGTCAATACTAAGCAGTGGGTCGGGGTAACAAGCAATTATCACAGTCCGTATAACAATCAGGGTTCAAAGGTAGGCAGCAAAGGTTCACAGGTCAATAAACAACAGAGGTAGGCAACTGGGAAAACAAGACAGGGTAAACCGCTCAGAAATGTTAGCCGTGGCAGTAACAAGACCTCGCAAAAAGGTGATGCAAGGGTCTGGCTTATATGGCAGTCTCTGATAGGGAACACCTGGCCGGTGATCAGTCCAAGGTACGGGGCTTATGGGTAATGTAGTCAGTATCAGTGTACGTGAGTGTTTGGATGCATGTAAGTGTCAGTATTCGGGTGATGGTGCCCTCTGCTGGCCACTGGAGGGACTCACGGGGTTCGTATCCGTGACAATAGCTCCTTGCTGCAGCTACTTCCACAGGCTACACACAACAAAATAAACAACAGCTGTGCATGCTCTCTTCATGTCGTTCTTGTAAAATAATAATAATTTAATAATATAAGTAAACAAGCACACCGCTCCGCTGAGAACCTCACTTACTGGCAGCCACGGACGTTATTGTAGGCATCCTGGTAGGACACTAAATTACTTTATTCTTTTTTTTTTATTAATGCTATATAACATAAGAACATTGTCAAGGAATGACATACAAATACATATAATAAAACACAGAGAAAAAACAAGGATTATACAAAAAACTAAAGATGACAAGACAAGGAGACCCAAGAATGCATACACTACCATTATTAATACAATAACATACAAACATTAATATACAGGGAAAGCTTTTAAATACATGTATTTACATTTTCTTTAAACATTTCTTCATAATATTTAATAAATCTTAGGGATTTTTTGTTATATATGTAACTAAGAGATGTTAATAAGTGATATTAATTCAGTTTTAAAATGGGGATAGGATGGAATTATTATTTGCAAACCTTTGTTTACAGCGTGCTAAATTA
>NW_024873111.1:0-5317 GCF_018340385.1 Cyprinus carpio | reverse complement strand
AAGGAATATTTTGATACCAGTTTCATTGCAATAGGCTAATGCAATAAAAAGTTATTAGGCATTTATATATATGTAATTATCAATGGTTAATGAATGGTTTATTACTCTTGACCAATAGGTGGCGCTGTTACCAAATTGATGTGGCATGGTCAGTGGGTCGATGTTCTCGGCAGGACCCAAAGAATATAGGTAGACCATTTTCATTTTATTAGTCAAATTTTTTCAAAAGTTATTAGCATTTTTATGATATTTCATTGTAACTTTTGAGCACAAGGGGGCGCTGCCACCAAACTTTTTGAGTAGAATCAGGGCATGGAGCCAAACATTTTTGTAATTATTTTCGTAACGATACGATAATGCGTTCAAAAAATACAGCATTTTAAAACATAATTCAAAATGGCCGACACCTAAAATGGCCGACACGGGAAAATTGGATATCATTCGACTCGACATGACCCACCGAATACAAAGAGACCAGTTTTGTGATTTTTGGCAAAACCATTCAGAAGTTATAAGCAAAAATATGCATTTTTCATATCTCCTGACCACTATGTGGCGCTGCGTCGAAACACTGCAGGTAGTCTCAGGTCATGCTTGTTATAAAACACACCAAGTTTGGTCTCAATACGCCAAACCGTTGCGGAGTTATAGCCTCACAAGCATTTTTGCGTGCTTCTCGTAGAATTTGTTTGCGTGGTATTCGAGAACTTTTGGACGAATCAACTTGAATTCCATACTTTTTTGCCAAAGTGGTCTGAAGATGATCTGAGCTAATTTTCGTGAAAATTGGACTAACCGTCTAGGACGAGTTCGAAAAAGTAAGTTTTTCGAACAATTGAAAATAGCGAAAAAACTAAACCTTGCAATTTTTGAATTTTGGGGTTCATTCGACTTGCCCTGAGCCAAGGATTCAAAGGAAAAAAGAATTTCATTTGGGGCTTACGGTTCAAAAGTTATTAGCATTAAACTTGACATTTTTGGACAGTGTTGGCGCTAGAGAGTGGAGATATGGACTTCAAATTTGCTATAGTTAATGCTGGGACGGCCTTTATTAGTGTGCCAAATTATACCACTTCCTCCCGCAATTCGGTTCTATGGGCTGCCATAGACTTGGCGCGGAAGAAGAAGAAGAATAATTAAAGAGCTGCAAGCACTTTTCCTGGGGCCAGCCCTTATTGCTCTTTGCTTTTAAGGGTTTTTCCGCTCCACTTTGTTCAGCACTTTTCAGAACAAGATAGATTCAATACCGATATGTGAAATCAGAAGGTCTGATGAGAATGACAAAAACATGTTTTTTTTTTTTGCTTCATTTACAAACACATTTAACACCCAACTCTGGAACGAATCAACATTACCCCCTGGATTCGACCCCACGCTCACAGTTCAGAGTCAGTGGCCTTAAGCCGAGTTAGCCACATTATTGACGCCATTTGACAACCACAGAAGTGATGTTAAGGTGTGAGAATGATCAGCTCAAAGTTCCTGAATTAGCAATTTTAGCCAGATTAGCTTCTAAGCTAAAAAAGGCTAACGTTGCTCAAAGTTACCCAGATAGAGCTCAAGAGACCCATTAGAATGATGAACGGTTAGCATGTAAGCTTATTAGCCATGCTAAGCTAACTAGCACAAATCACTAGCACAGCAACGGTCCAACTCAGAGAGTGGTAACATGTTGGGAACGGAGGTAAATTCAAAAATCTGTCAGTCATTTTCTTCCGGCTCAGTCTGAAGATCATGTGATAAAATTTTGAACAAATTGAACAGATTTCAGGGAGGGAGTATGCGCTAAAAAAATGTTTTTCATACTCGTCATTCAATATGGCCGGACAGAGCCTCCATTTGATTTAAAGATGACAAATGAACTATCATCTGATTTGTCCCCCCCGGGCTATAACCCAAGGTAACGAATGACACTAAGAAATTACAAAAATCGATCAACGATTTTCAAAATGTTATTAATGGTTTGCAGAATCATTATATCTCTGAACACTAGTTGGCGCTGTCTTCCAACTTCGGCGGGGTACCTTTCGCAGGGCTCTAACATTGCGTTAGATTGATCTTAGGCCGATTATTTTGAGTGGGGGGCAGCATTTGTCCAGTAGATCAAAGATATCGGCAATTTAGGACAAATTTCAAAATGTCGGACTTAGGTGGTCCAGGTTGGAACTTTATTAGTAAACTGATAATCCACTGACGTATCCCAAATGATCCCAAAGAGAGATCGCGCTAGACACAGACAATATCATAATCTTCTGACGACTATGTTCAGGAAGTTAAAAGCAAAATAGTGGGCATTTCTTGGTATCAATCAACCACTGCCATAGATTGGCGCTTGTTCGCTCACTTTGGGGTCATTGTAACGCCCTCAGATCATGCAGGTGTAGATGAATGTGTACCAAGTCTGGTTTCTGACGAATCTAAAGTTTAGGGCTAGAGTATAGCAGCATCTGGAACCACTTTGGGTGCGGAT
Source organism: Cyprinus carpio (assembly GCF_018340385.1). Lineage (NCBI taxonomy): Eukaryota > Metazoa > Chordata > Actinopteri > Cypriniformes > Cyprinidae > Cyprinus > Cyprinus carpio. The sequence goes on along the minus strand of NW_024873111.1, from coordinate 2,847 downwards.
CTCTGATTTAGGTTTCCTCGAATTTAATAACTTTTTTAACAATAGATGAATATAAAAAATCTGTCTGGGGTCATTTCTGTGCAGGCTCAGATCTCAAAGATCATGTGAGCCAAATTTATCCGAAGAATATAGGACGCAATTTTTGAGCGAGGAGCTGTGTTTAGAGCTCGAATTAGCCGTACTTTCAAAATGGCGCGCTACTGTGAATGGGGCGGGAGTCTTAATGTAATGTACTTATTAGTAACTGTCGCAATGAATAGTAACGATGCGGATGTGTACTAAGCTGAGAAACTATTTTGCGATAGAATTAAGGGTTGCAAGAGTTACCTTACCGTTATTAATTGTTGAATTTTTGGACTGCTTGTGGGCATCTATCAAAGTTATGCTGCTATACGACCTTCAGCAAATTCAATCAGTTATTCACTTAACATGGGTCATCTCTTAGAAGCTGTGCCAAATTTCAGTCATTTTCCCATGTTCCCTTCATTGGGCAATGGCTATATACTGCCTCATTGAGCCAAGTAAGTAATAATACAAAAGAAGAAGGGACAATTTAATAATGATTAATACTAATAAAACAAGAAAAAATACAGATACAATAGCTACAGTTTTTGGGCTTCCCCATTAATAAATATAGCTGCAAAAGCAGCAACGGCGGGCAAAACAAGTGACCCAGAGGCAAGTTGAGGATGCTACGGCATGAGCACCACGCTAAATGCAAATGTCGAGCAATACGTCCAATTTAGGATGATTGTAATTGTAATGGTGGAAAAATCATAAATACAACCTCTAGTAGCGCGACTTATTACTTATATCAAGGCATCACTAGGTGGTGCCGTTATCAACCGATGTGGTGTTCTGTCTGGAAGCTGGACACGACACATTAAAGTTTAAAGTCAATTATGCCACGCGATACATTACTTTGGCATCAAATTGCTGGCTGTAGTATGCTAAAACGGGTTTTGTCTATCAACACAACCAACTTTTTAGTCAGCACTGTCTGAAGCCTCATCTGGCCTGATTTTGCGAAAAAATCGAACCAACAGTTGATGAGGAGTTCAGCAGGTTTTAAATTAATTATTAAATCAAAATTGGCAGAAAGCGAAGTTCAGCTTAGTCTGGCATATTTGGTATCTATGTTGTCGCATAAGCCACAGAATATTTTTAATGAGTTTCATTGCAATAAGCTAATGCAATAAAAAGTTATTAGGAATTTTTATAAATGTAATTATTAATGGTTAATGAATGGTTTATTACTCTTGACCATCAGGTGCGCTGTTACCAAATTGATGTGCATGGTCAGTGTGAGGTGAAAATGACACATACAGCTTCAGGCAAATATGTCAACGCTTTGCAGAGATATTATAGCCTGTGCCTAAAATCTGTAACGGTGCTGTATGAAAACGGTTTTGTCAATCGACATGAAATGCATAACTTTTGTCAGCACAGTCTGAAGATGATCTGACTCCATTTTGGTGAAAATCGGATAACAGTTGAGGAGGAGTTAGAAAAAGTAGGATTTTAACATAAATCAAAATGGCGGGCAGGGAGTTCAGATTTCCTACTAAAAAAATGTTATGTCTATTGTCGGAATGACCCAAGGAATATTTTGAGACCAGTGTCATCACAATAGCCTAATGCAATCAAAAGTTATTAGCATTTTTGGAAATTTTATAATTAAGGGTTAATGAATGGTTTATTACTCTTTGCCAATAGGTGGCACTGTTACCAAATTGATGTGCCGTGGTCAGTGTAAGGTGACAATGGCACATACAAGGTTTGGTGTAAATATGTCTAACCTTTACAGAGATACAGCTCTCAGATGCAGTTTGGCATCTTTCCAGCAAATTCGTTCATGCGCTAAACGAAAACCGTTGTGTGTAGCAACACAAAATCCATAACTTTGCCAGCTTTGTCTGAAGATGATCCGAGCCAAATTTGGTGAAAATCGGACCAACGGTCTTCAGGAGTTCGAAAAAGTAGGTTGTCAACATGAATCAAAATGGTGGACAGGAAGTTTAGCAAATATTGGTAAAATTGGTATCGTTGTTCTCGTTCTGGATCCAAGGAATCTAACAACATCAGTCTGGTTACAATAGGTTAATGTAAGCAAAAGTTATTAGCATTTTTATAAATTTCATCATAACTTTGATCACAAGGTGGCGCGCCACCAAACTTTTGAGTAACTCTTCAGGGCATGGAGCTGTAAGATTTTTGAAATTATTTTCATAACGATACGATAATGCGTTTCAAAAAATACAGCATTTTAAATCATAATTCAAAATGGCCGACACCTAAAATGGCTTGACATGGAAGATTGATATCATTCACTTCACATGACTCACCAAATCTAAAGAGACCAGTTTTGTGATTTTTGCCAAACCATTCAGAAGTTATATGCAAAAAATATGCATTTTTTCATATCTCCTAACCACTAGGTGGCGCCAAGGCCAAACACTGCAGGAAGTCTCAGGTCATGCTTGTTATAACACACACCAAGTTTGGTCTCAATACGCCAAACCGTTGCGGAGTTATAGCCTCACAAGGATTTTTGCGTGCTTTTCGTAGAATTTGATCGCGTGGTATTCGAGAACGGTTGGACAAATCAACTTGAATTCCATAACTTTTTGCCTGCATCATCTGAAGATGATCTGAGCCAATTTTCGTGAAAATCGGACTAACCGTCTAGGACGAGTTCGTAAAAGTAGGTTTTTCAAACAATTGAAAATAGCGAAAAAACTAAACCTTGCGATTTTTGAATTTCGGGGTTCATTCGACTTAGCCTGAGCCAAGGAATCAGAAGAAAAAAGAATTTTCATTTTGTGGCTTACGGTTCAAAAGTTCATA
>NW_024873110.1:10918-11057 GCF_018340385.1 Cyprinus carpio | reverse complement strand
GTAAAGAGCTAAGACGAAGAAAGTGTGGGGGTTAAATGCATGCTGGGTAAATAACTCCTTCTTTGTCCAAAAAAATTACTGAATCAAACATCTTCATCATATAATTAAACAAAAAACTCTCTATTGTGAGAAAAAAAAA
>NW_024873110.1:6190-10012 GCF_018340385.1 Cyprinus carpio | reverse complement strand
GTGCTGTTTTGTGTACAGCTGTATGGCTGGTGTTCTAAGCTCCACCTGCTGGCAGAGAGTGGATCTGCCTTCATCAGCCCCTGCAGATATGTTTTATGTGCTATAGTTTCACAAATCTAAAGTCAAAACATTCTGTTTTGCTTCAAATCTTGAAATTATACAATCTAATTAAAATACAGTGGTAAACACAAGTTGAGACATTTCTGATGAAATCCGAGAGCTCTCTGACCCTCCCATAGACAGACAGGGTACTACCACGATCAAGGCCCAGAAAAGTGCCAAGATGATCGACAAAGTAATGCGTGTGACATCAGTGGTTCAACTGTAATGTTACGAAGCTACGAAATCCTTTTTTTTTTTTGCACAAAGAAACGAAATGAGTTTCATTTTTTGCCCAGCCTTATGATGAATCCAGAATATACAGAATGATGAACTAAGATCGTGGTGGTCAGTAGCGGGTAACGCGTTACTGTACTTAGAAATACATTTTCAAGTATCCCTGTACTTTTACTGAGTAGTTTATTTTTGAGTAACTTTTACTACTACATTCAAAGCAGATGTGTACTTTTTACTTCACTACATTTCATAAAACATATCGTTACTCCTTATAATATTTCACATGCTCCGAGACACAGAAGCGGTGTCTGATTCAAGAACTATAAATGATCCTTTTCAATGGACCTTTTAAATAGGTTCTCAAATCACACCAAACGATTCATTCACAATTACGGTCCGTTGCAGCTGTTCTAGAGTCGACAACTCAGTGATTCAAATGAACGATAGTAGTCAAGCCTTTAGTGAACTCAATTCACAAATAAGCAGAACCAGAGATTTTTTGTGAAACGCAGCGCTGACTGAAGCTGCTAAATAAACTCACTAATGTCGAATTTTAGATTATATTATTGTAATGAAAAAGGGAAAAAAAATACATATTTAGGTCAAAAACTGTCTAGTTGTTTGTGAACTAAATCTGCCTGTTAAAGGGTGAGCTATTTTACAATAAGTGAATTGTAGTAAAAAAAAAACAAAAAAAACCCAACGAAAAAAAATGGAACCATTAAAATAAAAAATTGATTAACCTGTAAAATAACTCATACACGTTCAATATCAACGCTTCGTAATGTGTTAAAAGATTTTATTAAAATGCATGCCTATGTAATGTCTGTTTTTATAGTTTATCAACAGTTGTAAAATTTTTTTTGTTATCATTGTGGATTAACCACCCAAGTTAGACAGATATGATTGTTTATTCATAACCATACTGAAAATAATGTAAATATTGTTAGGTCTGCTGCAACTGGTCGAGCTAAAAAGCTGCTGTGCTAGTTGAGGTCATTTTTAGTATATAAGTCCAAAGATTGGTTATTCAACCACCTTATCGATTACATCTGGGGGGGGAAAGAAAGGATATGATGTTCGAACCTAGTACTACAGTCAATTACAAAGTGGGAAGAGTGATTATGTCCAGGGGGGTGTTTTTACCACCACACCATCAAAAAAAACATAAATAACAAAAGCTGAACACCCGACCCCACCAACTTTTTCTTCCACAGACAAGGTTTTTTTTGGAGAAGGAAAAAAAAATCAATTATGAAAATATAATATTATTTTTCCCTTAAAAAATTGTTAGTCCTAACTTCAGGGGCCTTATTCTCATGTCTTATAAACTATGATGTTCTGCAAAAACAACAAATTTTAAACAACACTTTTTTTTTCTTGCTGGTAAAATCTGATGGTCAAATGTTGACCCTGGAGCACAAACATGTCACTTAAATTCGCTGGGGTATATTGTAGCAAAGGCCAAAAATACATTGTAATGATCCAAAATTTAACTTTTCCTTTTATTTACATTTAGCATTTAGCAGGCACTTTTTATCCCCTTTCAGGATTACTTTTTTAACAGTATGGGTGTTTCGCTGGGATCAAACCCATGACCTTTTGTGTTTGCTAACACAATGCTCTAGCCACTGAGCCACCGAACACTTTTTGATGCCAAGAATCATAGGAGATTAAGTAAAGATCATGTTTTCCTCGGAATATATTTTGTAAATTTCCTCCCGTAAATATATCAAAACTTCATTTTTGGGTAGTAATATGCATTGCTAAGAAACTTCATTTTGAAACAACTTTAAGCTGATTTCTCAATATTTAGAGTGTTATTTTGGCTCCCTCAGATTCCAATTTTTCAAATAGTTGTCTCTCGACAAATATTGTCCTCCTAACACCATACAGCATGGAGAGATATTCAGCTTACAGATGATGCGTAAATCTCATTTTGAAAAATTGACCCGTATGACTGGGTTTTTGGCTCCCGGGTCACAGATCTGTTTTCTCTCAGGTACTCGCAGTGTAAAGCTACACAGTTGACATTACTACATCACTCTCATCAACGTAGTCCATATCACAACCATATATCTTGACTCCATATGGTGGGTTATGTTGGGTAATTCCAGTAGTTTGAGGAGTAGGATTAAAAAAATAGGATTATATGAAATAGGTGCTAATCTAAAATTTAATTAGGTAGTCTATATCAAATTGCTAAAATAAATCTTCAGTACTTTTTTACTTAAGTACTTAAACAACTCAAGTACTTTTCTAGCTTTCACTCGCGTAACTTGACAAACGGAGTATTTTACTTTTACTGGAGTAATATTTTATTATAGATATCTGTACTTTTACTTACCCCAAGTTTAAAACGTTGATTTGTGTACTTAGATCCACCACTGACTAAGAGAGAGATGAAAGAGGCTTCAAACACAGCAGCAATCACAACCAAAATGCTTCTGTCCGACACGCGAGTCAGTGGAGATCTTCTGGGTAACATGATGCCTACAGCCTTTTGTTTGCATGTACAAACATTGTTCTCTTCTTGGCTGAAAAACAACCATTTTGTGAAACTCCTCCCTATTAATTTGTCATACAGCATTGAAATAGGCTATATTGTAGTGTATTGTATTTATACATGTCCAGTCCTAAACAAGATGCCATCATAAAAACACCTTTCTTGTTTAATTTTAGCATTAGCCGGAAAATAAAATACAAGGTATTTGTATGTCCATCATCACACAACCCCTTACCTGAGCTGACACATCTGATGAGTAAGACTTTTTGTCTTTTCACAAGCTGCTTTACGCAGAAGTAGGATTCCTCCACAACTGTCTGTTTCCAGAATTGCTTCTGTTATTTGATTGACTCTACTACTGAACCAAGGTGAATATCTCTAACACCTCAGAGCTTGTAGAGAGCTTTATACATTCATTTTCCCCACTAACTGACTGAAACAGGTGTTCACTGGAGAACATTGGAATGAGATATTTACTGCTGAAGGGTTAAGCGGATGAGAGAACAGAGGTCAGTTGAGCAAATTAATGAACACAGCCTGTTTGTGTTGGTGTCTGAATAAAAGGCATTGTTTTGTCCGCATTGGACTGCTGAACTTTTCATCATCCCAGTGTATCTGAATATCTTCATTAGCGCGTGTCCAATGACAGCTTCGTTCTGTGTTGTTTAAAAGAAAAGGATACCCACTGGTACAGTAAGGTCGGTTGTTTTCTTTCTGTGCAGGGCTGGAGAAAACGCTCTGCTGCCCATCAATTCCCGGTTGAACAAAACGGCAGATGCTGGTTAGCAAGGTTTGGAAGCTGGTTTAAGATGTCATAGAGCTAGTCTTACGTGGTTTAACTGGTCCTAAGCTTGGTCCATAAGCTGGTCCTAAGCTGGTCATGAGCTGATCTTTAGCTGGTCCTTAGCTGGTTTAAGTTGGTCATGAGCTGATCCTTAGCTGGTTTTGCTTTCTGGTCATGAACTGGTCCTAAACTGGTA
>NW_024873110.1:0-6111 GCF_018340385.1 Cyprinus carpio | reverse complement strand
GCATAGGCTCCTATTATAGTCATTGGCGTAAAAATTGCACTCATGTTTATTTAATCATTCATGGTGTAACATATATAAGAGGGAATAAAAGATAAAACTGTTTCAGTAAAAACCTGAATCATAGAGAGACGAGAGATATTGACTAAGACTACTCTCTAAATAAAACAGTAATACTGTAATATTCTACAAAAAGCTTTTTATATTGCTATTAAACATATTGTTCTGGACAGCACAGTTTCATTTACTGATGTGTGTGTGTCTTTAACATAAACAAGAATAAATTCTAAAATACCTTCTTAAAGGTATTAAGTATGTATTTAGGAAATCATTCAGACACATTACAGCAATGAGAATTTGATGTAAAAGTGTGTAACTATCATAACTTATCAGGCGTCGTATATATCACAATATACATTTGTAGTGAGTAATTAGGTGTGTGTTTTTTTTTTTTTTTTGGTGACTTAATTCCTGTTTTTGTGAGATTCAACAATTTTGCATCTGCCCACTCGTAGACTCGAAAGCTTACAATAATATAAGTGTTTTATCACTGCTTTTTTTTCAGCAGTTGAAGGTCACGGGCCCGTGGTTTATTAAATGTTAGACTGATCCAAATGTAAATCACAATAAAGACTCATTAGAATGAGAGAAAAAACAAGACAAACCACCCACCGTTAACAACAGAGATGTGCTTTGTAATGAACAGCAACAATAATCATTTTTTATAGGTTATTTTTGTTATAGTTATAGAATGGAACGAAGGCAAGGGAAGTAGTATGTGGCAACTGGAAGTTTCAAACATTGAACAGAGCTATCTAGAAAGAAGAAACCAGATACTGACTAGAACATTCTAGCAAACCCAGTATGCATAAAACGAAACACGTACATCACGACAGAGTAACGAATTCACAACAGTAAAGAATGATTGTAACGCAGGCGTGTAAAAACTACTGATCTTGTGTGGGGTAGTAACAGTGTTAGATCAAAAGGTTGGTTACTCCGAGAGGGAGTTTACAGTAAATTGATATACGAATCATGAGTTTTATTTTGAGTAGGTGTGGTGGTTTAACCTTTTTACTCCAGGCAACATGATCTTGAATGTGATGGAGACAGGCAGGTCTTTAATGTTCATCATGGTTGCTCCTTCATCATCATTATGTAATAACTGCTTCACCTCTAATGTCAACTGTGCATACGGTAGAGGCAACTAATGGTCAAATATTGGCTCGGTGATTTATATTGCTGCTTCAGATGGTGGCTTATTAGAAGAATAATGGTGGTAATGAAGGTGTGGTAGTGATGCAGCTCGGGTGTTGACAGGCTTGTCCTGCAGTTCTGTGGATGTTTTTGCCTCCAGGTCTTGGGAGCCGGCCTACGTACTGAAAGCTGAATTAGAGTCTGTGTGGCATCAAGGAGGGCTCCGCATTTCCAGCTCCCATCAGCCTTGCCACAGATCTCAGGGCTTTTAAACGTACCTTGAAGTTCTGCATGATGTGTGATTTATTGTTACACCTGTGTGTGTGTGTCTGTGTGTGTCTGTAAAAGAATTGTGTATTTACTGTCAGCTCATGCAGTGAAGTGTAGCAGTGTTGTTTTGTTGCAGATGCTTGATGCTGTGCTTTCTTTCTGCTCCTGACGATCCACTGGATGACCGCCACTGTAGCCACACGTCCAGGGAAGGTGGAGTGAAGAACCCGCCACGGATCAAGCAGAACAAACCTAAAGAAAGGAGGGGTGGAGGAGGAGGAGGAGGAGAGGGGGAATACCATTTCAAAAGGCCTCACAGAACTCCTCACACCAGATGAGAAGCATTATAACACATTATAATTCGACCAAACTTGCTGATGGACTACAAAAACTGTAACTGTAATTCACAGGCACTCCGAGAGAAAAATGTAATTATAGAAAAGTACTTCAGAAATGTTAACGTATCACAAAGATTCAAATACGCCACATACGTACAGATATGATTGATTCCTTTCATACAAACGTGATTGATTGCTCTAAAATCTTTCAGGAGTTTAGGACAAACGAATAACACCAGCATTTAATTACTTGATAACTGTTTTTATTCCATATTTGGGTTTTATGTGCAGTATATACTTTTATTTTTTTAAGATGAACTGTTTTTTGCAAAGGCATTGTTAGATTCAGTGTTTCCTTTGCATTGGCTATGTCAAGATTTGATTTCAAAACTTTCATAATATCCGCAGCTATTAAACTCATATCTTTTTATTTTAAATCTGTATTTGATCTCTCAGAATGATCTCAAAGTAAAAAAAGAGGTGCTAAAGTCTGATTCTGTGGTGGCTGTGCTTTAAAAATAAAATCTATGTATCTAAATTCAAGAGATGAAGTATTTTGACCGTAATCAGTGTTGATGTAATAGTGCAAGTTAACCTCTGCCTGGTTTTAAATGTTTCAAATTAATTCACAGTTTAGAAAAAAAAGAAATTATTTAGAAAAGTAATTAAAAAGCAATCAAATGTAATCAAACTTTAAGCAATTGAAATAGTTACACGACTTACTATATTATAAACAGGGTACCTTGTAATTTGTAACCTGTTACATTTCCAAAGTAACCTTCCCAACACTGTTCAAAACGATCTGTTTGTGCCTTTGTGTGAAAGAAATGCCTAGTAGTGCGAAAAATAAGTTCTGATCATATTTCATGAGGCTTGGGTTTCATCTTTCACGTGTGACGTCAACATATGATGACAGGCTGTTGTAAGTAAATAAAGCGGTTAGTAAACACTAAACCATTAGATCAGAGTCCTTAACTTACCCGCTAAAGCAGGTTTATAGCACATCGAGAGAGAGAGAGAGAGAGTGTGTGTAGAGATGTAAATAAGTAAATACCTGTACAACACTAATAAATCTGCAGGTTTTATGAAGGAAAAGTTAAGAGAATTTTAATTTGAAGACTTTGAAGACTGGGTAATGGGCATTTGAGGAATAAATTGAATATATCACAATATAAAATGGCTCTAAATGTAAATTTATTAGCCATACTCTCACTATGAACTATTACTAGCATATTTTCTGTTTATTAGTACTTATAAAGCACATAGCCTCATTCTCCTGCATGTCCATATTCTAGATCTCTCACGCCATATAACAACCATCTTACTAACTATTAATAAGCAGTTTGTCTTTGCATCATGTATTAAATGTTTTTGTATTAACTTTTTAATGTGAAAACTGACAGTGAGTTTATCTGAGATCTCAAATCGCCGGTTAGAGCTTCTCAGATGATGAGCGTTTTGTGTTTAATGTTTTGCTGTCAGCAACTAAACTTGTAGCTATGTAAGTGAGTCAGTATGAGTTGATGATCTGATTAGCACATTTAATTCAGGAGTAGCTCGTAAACAGCAGCAGCTGTGTGAATCAAATGGAAATAGTAGCATAAATCTAACAGAGTTGCATGTTCAGGCAGGATACATACAGGATGGTAAGGTAATCCAAAGACTAATACCTGTGTAGTTGTTCAAGCTGAAATCTAACACTTTTGATGGTATTTCAATATATGATTTAGAATTTACAGTATGTCTGTTATGGTATTACTGTAGAAATGTAGCAAAATTGCTCCCATATTCAATTTTGCTTGAACTTAAACTTAAAGGGATAGTACACCCAAAAATGAAAATTAGTCCATGATTTACTCACCCTCAAGCCATCCCTAGGTGTATATGACTTTCTTCTTTCAGATGAATCCAATTGGATTGATATTAAAAAATGTCCTTGCTCTTCCAAGCTTTATAATGGCAGTGAATGGCTGTTGATATTCAATATTCCAGTAGAAATCTAATAAAGTGTATCCATCCATTATAAAAAGTAATCTGCCAGAATATGTCTATGTCATCTGTTGGACCTGTTTCTTACACAAGTGCATCTGCTTCACTTCAGAAGGCATTTATTACACTTTTTTATGATAGATCTAGGTATGCTTTTTGGGATTCAAGGTTTAAAGCACCATTCACTGCCATTATAAAGCTTGAAAGAGCCAGAATATTATTGTAATACAACTCTGATTGTATTTGTCTAAAAGCAGAAAGTCTGATTGGCCAGCTCTCCAGTAAGCTTTGTGATTGGCTGAATACCTCAAGCGCAGTGACGGAAATGTTACACCTCTTAACATACGGTGATGCCGCCTCCCCAGCACAACCATCCAGAAAAAAACATTAAAACCCATTACAAACGGGTATTTTGGTGCATCCAGTGGGGACATAATTACTGATTATAACACATATAATATATAATTAGGACTTATACTGTACTTTTTTACACGTTGCGTTGCATTGCGTATTGCGCAGTGTAAAAATAAAACCATGTCTGCATTTGTGATTGGAGAAACAACAGACAACAAACACTACTCTACACTTCTCAAAACTTGTGTTTGAATCATCAGTGACAAATCATTTAAATATAAAAAACGGCACTTACAGACCGTGAGTCAGGAAGCTGCAGCAGTGTAGTCTTCTCTCCCAGGATCAGGAAACAGTCCTCCATAAAATGTGTAGCACACATCTGTATATTTGGGCTGAACTGTTCTGGAACAGTTTTGTAACTACAACTTAACCACTGATTTAAGCCAGGCCTTCTTGGAAGATCAAACAAAGAAGTTTCGCTTTCACAACGAAACAGCGTCTCCACACCACACCATGGCAGCGGCAGCAACAGAGAGAAGAAAAATTACGCCTTCTTTCTTTGTTTTAACATTTGGGTGGCGTTATGCAAAGCGTCCCACATACTGACGTAGAGATGTGGGGGCGTTTAAACGAGGCGTTTTAGGAGGGCGTGGAAGAGTCTTAACTTTTATAAAGAATATCTCTTTGGATTTGAGACTTCTTTATGCGCCAAGAGTTTGTAACACTCCAAAGAGAAAGGAAAAATGTAAATCACATCATATAACCCCTTTAAAGAGTATGTAAACGTGTTAACTGGCTGTAGGTGCATAGAATTTTGCCTTTGTTTGTGTCTGAGTAAGAAATGAATTGATGTCATTTCAAAGCTGTAGTCATTCAAGGGAAGTATTTTGTGCCAAAGCAATGATTCACAGTTTAGCTCACATAGACTGCTGTTGTAAATAAGTGACCTGAGTATTAGGAAATGTGTCCAAGCTGTTGTAAAAACTAAAACTGACCACAATGAGATGTTCTTCTTCATAACGTTTTATTATGTTCACGCTTGATATTGCGGTAAGAAATTACCACATCACCCCAAAGAACTGGAAATATCATAGACAACATCTACGTCAACACTTGAGATGTTTCGGCACCATTCTGGGGAGCGGTTCCCAAAAGCATCGTTAGCACTACAGCTGTGGACCTGGGGATAGAAGCATAGTTTCTTGTTAGTAAGACATATGGGCTTAAATTATGCTCTTGTGCACAATAAGCAAGCTAACATACAGTACAATCTATACATTCTGTCTTCATTCTGACTCCACTGTAGCTGCTTCATGTAATTTGTCACCGCTACACTGCAATAGATGTCTTTGAGATCTTCAAATCTCTTGTTTGTTCCATTGCAGATGACAAAAGGTCGATATTTAACGCTGTCAGCCGCCCAACATGGAGATTCACCGCACTCAGGTTGATTTTTCTTGTGCAACCATTCACACATACAGTTTAATATACAGTTATATAAAATGATTAGTGTCTGTGTTAATGTTGCACTACACTCTGAAAAATAAAGGTTTTTTATTGGCACTGACGTTTCCATGAAGAACCTTTAACATCTGTGGACCATTACTATTGGACGAAAGATACTTCATAGTATATAACAAGCACTATGAGAGTTTTTCATCAGACTACTGCTCTCTGTTCATACTGTCCAAATACTGAACCTACATTAGGCCTTTACACGGTTGTAAACGTTCAGGCTTTCACAGCTTAGGCCCCGTCCACACAGAGACGCGTTTCTGTGAATACGCACAAATTTTTTATCGGATAGGCATTTCGTCCACACGGATCTGGCGTTTTCGTAAGGTGGAACCGCTATTTTTTGAAACCGGGTCCCAGAGTGGATAAATTTGAAAACGCCGTCTTTGTGTTTTCGTCTGGACGGCTAATCCGTATATTTTCTGAAACGATGACGTCATCAGCCCACGTC
>NW_024873108.1:26197-26273 GCF_018340385.1 Cyprinus carpio | reverse complement strand
CAGATAAAGTAGTAATCTCATCATATGATACATTGTATGTTTAAATAAATAAAGCTTTTTTTTGTTATTTTGTTCG
>NW_024873108.1:25371-25831 GCF_018340385.1 Cyprinus carpio | reverse complement strand
CACACAAAATTGCCAACAGCACAAAAGAGCAGAGTTCCTGCATCGAGTGGCACCAACTGAGGCAGCCCCGCATCACCTCCTCCAAGTTCAGAGAGGTATGTCACACCAGGGCACAGAGCTCTGCTGAAAATCTTGCTAATCAACAACTGCAGGATCTGAAGCCGAAGCGTAGTCGTGGTCCATAGGGATATCAGCTTTCTCACCTGCGTCGCCATCATCCTCCGTCATCGGAGGCAGACGCTCTCTCCTCTCCCACACCCCCGGTCGTGAAGTGGGAAGGGTGAAATTGTTCCACTCAAACAGTGCTGGGACAGCTCCCTTGTTTAATAGCCGCCTCCCCGTCTCTGATAAGGGCTCACGAACATCCTCCTTGTTAAAATGCCGGCTACATACTCGGGTATGGGGAGTAACTGTGAATTTGTCCCTCCGGATAGCTACAAGCCATTTTCGCCTGATTTCA
>NW_024873108.1:25054-25173 GCF_018340385.1 Cyprinus carpio | reverse complement strand
CTTAGCAGGCTGAGATTTTAGCGGAAGTACGTCATCACCTCCGTGTGCATATAGCCTATTGAATCAGTTAATGAGACAGGAGCTGGAGTCAGCCGTGATATGAACTAGGAAGACAGGGA